>NC_053491.1:229314882-229614882 GCF_905171775.1 Rana temporaria | reverse complement strand
GTATAGTGCCTGATGCCCAACCTGTAATCTGGGGGGAATCTGCAGTATTTTGACAGTTAGTGTGTGGCCTTTAGGGTTCCCTTGCAAAGTAAATAGTAAATCTACGCCATTATGTTAGACATAATTACACTATTAATAAAAGTAGTAAATAAACCCGCGCTTAGGAAGTATGAGAAAAGGCTGCAGCCCCCCCCTAATAGAAATCCCCCAAACGGAGATGCTAAAGTAAATAAAATCCAAAAATATGGGGGTGTTGGCGCTGCCTAACCCTAAAGAGTGACTTCCAAGGCACTAACAGGGATATGAGTGGTGAGACTCTAATCCCTAAATATATACCGTATGTGAATGATACAATCATATACATTGGCTATGCATGCCAAATTGTTCAACCTGTAACAGTGTGAATAGGCAGTAAGTGATCATAAATGTATGCTGTGCATGTCAGGTGACTCTAAATAATGACAGTGTGCCGAATCATAAATAGCTACATAAATTTGAGATGACACAAATGCATAACCATTTAAAGTGCTAAGTGCTACAATACATGATATAAATGTGCTAAAAAAATAATGAGTACTGTTTAGTAATATACCATAAACTGACAGAAGAAAATATATATAGATAAATAAATAAATAATCCAAAATAAAGTGATAGACCACACCACATAAGTGTGTCCACAAGGAAGAGAAGGCCCAATAAATAAATTGTCCAATAATAGTCCAGTATTGAACCTCCAAAGGTGTAACAACCAAATCTGTGCGTGATCCCGCAGTGAGGAGTGCTTTAACGCGACAAAAGGTCCTGAAGTGACTACAGGTGCTCCCCCACAAGGGTCCCCACTCACCAGCTCCAGTCACCCCTACAGGGGTGTTCAGCGTATAAGGTCAGATCTCATAGGTGTCCAACTTCCTATTCCACCGCTCACCGGTCAGCTATATCCAGACGTTTCCACAGAGAATCCAAAACATCTAAAAAATTGCTCCAGCAAATATCCAGTAACCTCAGAATAAAAGAGAATTGGCTCCCATGGTGTAGCACCAAAATTGCATTTTATTGTAAAACACCAGTAAAAACAAATAAAAATACTGCACACCAGCTCCTGGCTAACCAGTGGCGTAATGAGTTATTTGTTTATCTATATATATTTTCTTCTTGCAGAAGGTTTGTGTGGTTGGTTTCCAACACAGACAGTACTGCACCAGTCCTTAATGGTTAAAACAAAAAGACAACGAAAAACTGAATAGGTATAAATACCGTATAAGTAGAACAGGACTTTGTGGTGTGTCGTGTTAGGGGTAGGTGAGCTAATAATTCAAGATATAACGTTTATATAGAAAAATATCACAATTTATTTTAAATACATAAAAATTAAAGTGCAATGAATAAAATCATTGGTTGCCCTGTAACAGATGAGGTACAATTGACAGTAAGATGAATTGGATGCTAGTCGCCGACATAGTCGCCGTTTCGCAATGAGCGTCTACTGGGCGCCGCAATCATCTATAATGCATTCTCATCAGCAACTGTGGAATATCAAGTCCCGCCAGCAGAGACCTATGAGAACGAGCAAGGGAAGAGGAAAGCTGGACCTTGTCGCTGGGCGTAAGCTTGCCCGAGTCGCAACTAAAACCCCCTGCGGGAGTCAGATCCGCAGGGTTCTGAGTGAAGACGTTCCCCTGGTCGGTTTAAAAAATGAATAGATAGAACAACGAGATCTACTATTGCGATTTAAACCACTCAGATACTCATAGGGGCAGAGTGATAGAGGCAAAATCCTGGGGTGACAGATCATAGATGCAGCCGTGATACACAGGTTGGTATGGTGCTTGTAGTTCCACACCTCTAACTGTGTTGGCTCTGAGCGTCCTCCCCCTGGATGTCAGTGTGCCTCCGTGGCCCCCGGCGTGTGTATTTTCTTCTGTCAGTTTATGGTATATTACTAAACAGTACTCATTATTTTTTAGCACATAGCACTCTATATCATTTATTTTAGCACTTAGCACTTTAAATGGTTATGCATTTGTGTCATCTCAGATTTATGTAGCTATTCATGATTCGGCACACTGTCATTATTTAGAGTCACCTGACATGCACAGCATACATTTATGATCACTTATTGCCTATCCACACTGTTACAGGTTGAACTATATGACATGCATAGCCATTTTAGGGATTAGAGTCTCACCACTCATATCCCCATTAGTGCCTTGGAGGTCACTCAAGGCTGGCCTTTGGGGTGTGCGAGCTTTGTGGCCACACAGGGTGCCATGGGCAACAGGGGCGCCGTGCGGCCATCCAGAGGTGTACTAAGGGGGGGCGCCCCGGGTACCAAACACTGGGGGGTGTCAGACCGGCACTTCCCTCCGCGATTGTATTACACCCACAGTGGCAGCGACGAGGGTTTAGGCAGTGGCACACTGGCTCAGGCAGGGAGAGGCGAGCTAGCTACAGTGGCGAGGGGGAGGGGGTGTTCAGGGGGGGGTGCAGGGTGACACCGCTGCACCTACCATCCCCTCCTCTTGCGGCCACGAGCTGCCTGTCTGTGCAATCCCAGATGTCACACAGGCACAGCTGAGTGAAGCCGCCTCCCCCTCCTCTCTGTTTATGTGTAAACAGGGTGAGGGGACCTGCTGTGCATGTGCTGCCGCACTGATCTGAGGTACTGAAGGGGGGCTGCACTGAACGGGGGGGCTACACTGAACGAGGGGGCTACACTGAATGGGGGGGTGCACTGAACAGGGGGGCTGCACTGAACGGGGGGGGGGCTGCACTGAACAGGGGGCTGCACTGAACAGGGGGGGCTACACTGAATGAGGGGGGCTACACTGAACAGGGGAGGCGACACTGGACAGGGGGGGGCAACTCTGAAGGGGGGTTACTCTGAACGGGGGCTACACTGAAGGGGGGTCTGCACTGAAAGGGGGGTCTGCATTGAAAAGGTGGATACACTGAAGCGGGGTCTGCACTGAAGGGGGGTCTGTGTAACATGCAGGGGGTCCAGAGCTGCAGGGTTCTGTGTAATGTAAAGGGGTCCAGTGATGCAGGGTACTGTGTAATATAAAGGGGTCCAGAGGCGCAGGGTGCTGTGTAATGTAAAGGGGTGCAGGGTGTAATGTAAAGGGGTCCAGAGATGCAGGGTGCTGTGTAATGTAAAGTTAAATTAAAACAAATTATTTGTTACAAATATTTTTTTCCTCTTTGTGTATGTTTAGGTGACCAGGGGGCGAGGGGTGAAGATGGGGGGGCGCCACAGGATTAGCTCGCACAGGGCGCCTGAACACCTAAGACCTAAGATTTTATAATTACACTATTGTGCCATGGGACATTGTCCGGTGTCACAAAGACAGATCCCTGGGGGGTCCCATCAACATTTTGCTATGGGACAGAATGTCAATTTGTTACACTGGTAAAGGAACATTTGACAAAGACACAGCTGAAGACATGAGGTTCCGCTTACTAGCAAAACAATGTAAATATGCACAGCAATCAATAAAGTCAGCAAGTTGGTCCTAGCTCCAAACAATACCTTAAAGGAGCAGTAAAGGAAAAAAATGTTTTTGCTGAAATGACTGTTTACAGGGTATAGAGACATAGGGCCAGATCCACATACAATTGCATCGGCGTAGCGTATCAGAGATACACTACGCTGCCATACCTTACCTGTCGTATATTCAAATCCTCAGCGAGTTCGCGCCTTAAGTTACGGCAGCGTAGTGTATTTCTGGCAGCGGATTTGAAATTGGGCGGGTTGGGGGCGGGTTTCATTTAAATGAAGCGCGTCCCCACGCCGAATGAACTGCGCATGTGTCGTCCCGAAATTTCCCGCCGTGCATTGCGCTAAATGACGTCGCTAGGACGTAATTTTTTAACTTAGACGTGAGTTACGTCCATCCCTATTCACGGACGACTTACGCAAAAAAAAAAAATCAAACTTTGACGCGGGAATGACGGCCATATTTAACATGGAAATTCTATGTATACGCCGCAAAATACCAGCTTTAACTATACGCCGGAAAAAGCCGACTACAGACGACGTTAGAAAATGCGACGGCCGCGCGTACGTTCGTGGATCGTCGTAAATCGCTAATTTGCATACCCAACACGAAAAACGCCCCCCAGCGGACGCCGAAGTATTGCATCTTAGATCCGAAGGCGTACGAAGACTTACACCTGTCGGATCTAACCCAGAAGCCGTCGTATCTTGTTTTGAGGATTCAAAACAAAGATACGACGCGGGAATTTTGAAATTACGCGGCGTATCAATAGATACGCCGGCGTAATTTCTTTGTGAGTCTGGCCCATAATAGTTAACTGATTCCTTTTAAAAAATGATCAAAAATAGATAAAAATCAATCATATAATGTGCCTGCAGTTTAGTTTAGTTTTTAAACTAGTTTCATGTTTCTGTGAAGTACAGAGACACAAAGAAACAAAAACAAACAAACACAGGGCAGTGTTTGTTTTTAAAATGAATCTGATTGGTTCTGAGGAGTTTTAGACACACAGTAATCACACCTTCTTGATCATGGACCACAGTGAGAAGCTTGCATGAGTTTTTTCATAAGGAGCCAGACAAGCAGGAAGTGTGGAGATCAGAGAAGGATTACAGCTACTTCAAAGCAAAAACGAACAATGAGGACATGAAACCAGGACTGCAGTAAGGTAAAGGAAGCTATTTAGCTAAAAAAAAAAATCCTTTAGTGACCCTTTAAATAACGGGTGGTATAGTACGGTCCGAGTTCACCCATGAGTCCCAAATCAATTTGTACAATGGGAGTGCCTGATTAATTATGTTAAGCCAAAAAGCCACAGTAAGGGGAGATTCAGATTTCCAGTTGATATATAAACTGTATTTGACTGTTCGCTGGGCATTTCGATTTTTTTTATTCTTGCCCCTTTAAAGTGCTTTAGAGTTCCTACTAGCTTGTTTAAAAAAAAAAAAAAAAAAAGAAAAAAAAAAAACTTTATCAACATTCAATACAGAGAAGGTTTTTTCTTTTCTATTTTAGAAAAAGATGTTGTGTCTGAAGTTTTTTCCTGGAATAATAATTGGTCCGATACCCTTATTTTTGTAAAATAGTCTCCATGACTGCATTACCATAGCTGTGCAATGTGGGCGTGTTTTTTGCTTCTCTCTCCATCACATGCTGTTTTGAAATCTTGTTTTTTGCTCTGATGGCTTCCCGGGATTATTTGTGGGTACAGCTGTGAAGACTTGGCATTTAAATTCATCACATTTATCCTATATTACCATGGAAAGGCAGACAACATTAAAAGGTTTTAAGATGTTCAAAGCCTAGTACAGGAACATCGATGATGTTATTTTGGAACGTTCCCCAGTGCAAGTTATGTCAGCAATAAGTGTCATTTCTGGGGTAAAACATGGGGCCTTAAATTACTGAAGAGTGAATAGATGTGAAATGAACACAGCATCTAATTATGTACAAGGAAATTAAAAAAAATACAAGTTCTCTCGCCCATGAATGTATGCTTAAAAATAACAAGGGTTACTCGACTGCTGAAAAAATAAACATACAGCTTTGCATGATAACAGTAGTCTTGTACAATAAAAACTCAGAAACCAATTCAGGTGAAAGAAGGCAAGGTCTTAGCTTTATTGAGGTGAACATCAGAATAACATTGCAAACAATCAGGCTGGGGCCAGTCACAGGTACACTATAAACCCAAAACCAAACGTTTTATGTATTATAGCTTACCAGTCTAAAGATATGGTGGCGGAATTATCTTTTTTTCAAGCTTGTTTCCCTTTCCCTGGATAATCCTGCAAATAACGCACTTTATGTCCCTTTGTGTCTGCAATCACTTCTCAGTGGTATCTATGAAAAAGGCCATGGTTGTCACCCAGGCTGCACTTCAAACATGTCTGTCTTTGTTTATCTCCATTACATGGTGAATTCATGGGACTAGTAGTTTACAAAAGAGAAATAACATTGTTTACGCTGTCTTTTCAGCTCACAGGAAATGACAAGGACACTATTTATGGAAAGATTGAAAGGTATTTTCTGCACAAATATTCTTATCCTAATAAATGAAATTCAATCACCACATCGAAAATACTGGTAAGCTAACTGCAATACAGTATATAACATTTTTATTTTGGGGTTTTAGATGTGCTTTAACTGCTTATATAGTTCTTAAAGCAGAGTTCTAGCCAAAAATGGAACTTCCGCTTTTCGGAAACCTTCCCCCTCTGATGTCACATTTGGCACCTTTTAGGGGGCAGGGGGAGCAGATACCTGTGTAATACAGGTATTTTGCTCCCACTTCTGGGCATAGATACCTGAGCCACCCTCGGGGGTATATACGCCACTTCCTTCGACCCCCCGCTTTCTTCTGGGAGACACACAGGTCCCAAAAGACAGCAGGGACCGGTGGTATCACGCAGCGCGAGTCATGCATGCGCAGTAGGGAACCAGGAAGTAAAGCCGCAAGGCTTCACTTCCTGATCCCCTTACCGAAGATGGCAGGGGCAGAACCCAAGAGCCGAGCAATAGCTCGGCTCCGGGTGCCGACATCGCGGACGCCCTGGACAGGTAGGTGTCCTTATTTGAAAAAGACACAGGTCCACAACCTATTTGTGTGTAGAAGTGTGTTATTTTTGTTTTCTAACCCATAGACCTGTATATTCTGCTTCCTGAGGAAGATATCTAAAAGTTTTTAGAAGTTGCCAACATTCTCAGATAGTACTTCGTCTTCGAGGTCAGTGATTTACACAATTTTAGTGTTCTAACAGTAAAGAACAATTTTTAAGGTTGGAAGTTATAACAGTTATTAGAGTAGCCTTTTATATATTTGTACGTTGTAATCATATTGCCTCTTAAGTGCCTCTTTTCCAGAGTGAATATTTGTAATATACAGTATGTAATCGATTCTTATAGCTGGTGTCATGGGCGTCCGCAGGTAGGGTAGCCCAATTCCTCTTCTTAAAGGAGGATATATATATATGTGTCCATATGCCCAAGCATGCCATTCTGCCAGCATATATAGTCGTACAGTGGTCTCCAAGTGGTTAAATACCACCCCCTTATACAAAAGCCCCAACATGCCATAATTAAACACATTCATAAAATACATGAATACATAAATTCTCACATCCTATTTAATTCCTGTAAAATTAAGGCTCCCTTCTACTAGAGTTCAAGGGGCCATCATTGTTGCAATATGCAATGTTCTAAAAGATCTTTTATATAAAAAAGCTACATTATTTACATGTAACGATGCATCTCTGGTTTCTGTAAAAATCTCCACTGCTGAGCTGCTCTGTCCTCTTCCTTGAGGATAACAGCTTTGAGTCTCCATGCTCAGCTTCAATAAAAATGATCCTACAGCAGTGATGGCAAACCTTGGCACCCCAGATATTTTGGAACTACATTTCCCACAATGCTCATGCACTCTGCAGTATAGGTGAGCATCTTGGGAAATATAGTTCCAAAACATCTGGGGGGGGGGGGGGATCAAGGTTTGCCATCACTGTCCTATAGGAACATGCCTTCTCCTGCCCACCTCCATTAAAAAAAGTAAATTTATTACGCTACCTGTATCTGTGAGTGAGGGAGAGTCTGATCACTCACAGATTATGTTACAGGCTGTGAAAGAACTTTTCTCAATGGAGGAGAGGGCAAGAGCGGTCATGTTCCATTTGGATCATCTTTAGTGCAGCTAAGCCCAGGAACCCAAAGCTGTTAACCCTCACAGTGCTGGTAGTTCAGCAACAGGAAGAGGACAGTGCAGCCTTGTAGGGAATTCAACAACGTGTACATCATGGAGCAAACTTCATTACAGTATAGGCAAGTAATATAAATAAAGCTTTAGAGAATTTTTTTTAGCTAACTTTTTTATTAACATCAAAAGACATTTTGTATTAAGTTTCTTTTATAGGTGTGACATTTTGTCCACCACCTTTTTGAAGGACAATACCGTCTCAAATTCTTTTGCTTCAGCCTGGCCTGAAATGCATATTAATATAAAATAAATAGGTTATACTAAGCAATGCAGAAAATGTTAATTCGGTGTAAAATACCTCATGCTGGGCAGGAACTTTTAACTATGAACGTTTGAACGCTTCGTTTCACACCAACTTGTGCTATAACGCCTGGATTGAAAAAAACAAAGCTGTGAAGTTTTTAAATAAAATGCAACATGGCAGAATATCAATATAGGATAGTTATTGGAATGTAGTGCTAAGAATAGTGTACAATGTGCTATGTACCAATAATTAATAAACAAATAATAACTTTGTGATAAAAAACAATCTCAAATATAACAATCATGTATATAATGAGTGAGGACACAAATTTAACAGTCCAAACAGTGGAGAAGTCCTGAGGTAGACATAAAAATCCACCACAAAGTGTTTTTTGCTTCGAAGTAGAATACAGTGGCTTTGACAAGCATGTAGAGTTTCAGGGATAATATGCCATCGATTAAAAGTAAGGGGTGTATACTCTTACCGGAAACAGTGGACTCGCATGTCAGCGACAACCAGTCAGTCAAGCAGGGGTGCCCAAATCGGCAGATCTCCAGAGCGATCTAAGGAACCAGAGGGACTCCAAGAGTGACTCCAGAGAATCGTGCAGATAACCACCAAGCTGGAACTCAGATGACCAAACTTGACAACCAAAAAACTGGACAGCCAAAAAATTCTTGGCTTACTGCTTTCCATATTGCTTTTTTATTCTGTGATAACACTTTTTAATCTTTACGGATGTATGTTGTTTTTTTTTAAATAAAAAAAAAACTTTCTTGACCTACACCATATGGAGGCATTTTTTCTTTCTATATCCCCCCGGTGAGAATTTTTTTGGCTGTCCAGTTTTTTGGTTGTCCAGTTTGGTCATCTGAGTTCCAGCTTGGTGGTTATCTGCACGATTCTCTGGAGTCACTCTTGGAGTCCCTCTGGTTCCTTGGATCGCTCTGGAGATCTGCCGATTTGGGTACCCCTGCTTGACTGACTGGTTGTCACTGACATGCGAGTCCACTGTTTCCGGTAAGAGTATACACCCCTTACTTTTGATCTATGGCATATTATCCCTGAAACTCTACATGCTTGTCAAAGCCACTGTATTCTACTTCGAAGCAAAAAACATTTTGTGGTGGATTTTTATGTCTACCTCAGGACTTCTTCACTGTTTGGACTGTTAAATTTGTGTCCTCACTCATTATATACATGATTGTTATATTTGAGATTGTTTTTCATCACTTAGTTATTATTTGTTTATTAATTATTGGTACATAGCACATTGTACACTATTCTTAGTGTTACATTCTATAACTATCCTTCATTCTGAATTGTTGTCACATTCTTATGTAGCAGCTGTTTGTTCTTTTTCACTTATTGCGTTAGCGTAGTAATACCCTCCATTTACAGAATATCAATATAGGCTGATGTTTTTGTGTGTCATGGGTAGTGTTCTAAAATCCCAGGGAGACCATCTGCATTAACCTCTCTGGCGGTATGATTCTTTCAGAATAAAGGTGCTGAAAGCGGTACCATTATTTGCAAGGAAATTTGGTGTTTTATACTGTAAGTCTGTAATTTTTAGGAATAACTCACTTAAATCTGACCAAACAAGAGACTAATAGGCATCCCGGGTATGACATTTTTTTAAAAACAAAATTATAAATTATAATATAATAAATAATTATAAATAATTTTAACAAATAATAATATAATTCTGATACAAATTATTCAAAAATGTAATCAACTCAAAATCACTGAAATTTGCTCAGTTGCAGAATTGTTTCTGTCATTATTTTTTTTTTATGACGTATTTCCCCACAAATCGCTATCGCACAATTCTGCAAGTGATTATAATTTATTATCGCTGTTTTCTAGCTGCTCTAAAACCACTTTTGACATAAAGGGACACATTTGGTTGCTATGGACAATCTACAGTTTGCAGGCAGAAAGAACCGTTTTTATTATATAAAAGTACATGTAGGACACTGGGCAGACCACTAGGGACAAGGGGTGTGTGTATTTTTTACATACAGTACTGTAATCTATAAGATTACAGTATACTGTATGTAATGTGTTTGTTTACGTTTTTGAATTTGGCGCCGTTCTCCGCTCCCGTGCGTCGTAACGTCGCAGGGAACGGAGATCAGCGGCACAGGAGGACACTGTGTGAATCGAGCGAGGTCCCGCTCGCTCACACAGCGTGGTGGCATCGCTGGATCCAGGGACAAGGTAAGTAACTTTGTCTGCTGCTGCAGCGAGGCAAGCCCGAGTCTGATTAGCTAAGCTCTTTGTCACTCTCCTCTATCTTCCTGTCAGAGTATTTGTCAGCAAATGAACTGATTGGATCATTGCAGTGCTTCTTCCTCTCACACTCCAGCTCAGCTTTGCTGGAGCAAATTGGATTATGCTTTGCTGTTTTTTTTTCTCCATCCTCTGGAACAACTGTGGTGTGGGTATAGGATTGTGTATATAGGATTGTATTTCATTTTTTTTAAGGATATTTTTTCCTCCCTTTTATTGGTTGAAATAGATAGACATGACGAAGGCCTCGTACACGCGACTGTTTTCCTCGGCAAAATCCATCAAGAAAAATGTTGGCAGAGCATTTTTGTCGAGAAAAACGGTAGTGTGTATGTTTTTCATCGAGAAAACTGTTGTGGATCTCGATGAGAAAAAAAGTGAACATGCTCTCTTTTTTTCTCGCCGGGAGTCTCAATTTCCTCGTCGTGTTTCTCGTCGGGCTGGTTTACGATGAGAAACACGTTCGTGTGTATGCTTAGAAATCCACGCATGCTCAGAATAAAGTATGAGACGGGAGCGTGCCTTCGGTAAAAGTAGCATCCATAATGGAGATAGCATATTCGTCACGCTGTAACAGACTGAAAAGTGCGAATCGTCTCTCTCCAAACTTTTACTAACACGTGGCAACACGAGATTAGCAAAAGCAGCCCCAAGGGTGGCACCAATGGAATGGAACTTCCCCTTTATAGTGCTGTCGTACGTGTTATACGTCACCGCGTTTGAGAATGACAAGATTCTCGACAAGCCTGACAAGAAACTCGACGAGGAAAACTACGTTTCATTTACGACGAGATTCTCAGTCCTGTGTACGAGGCCTAAGCAGAATAACAATGTAACTATGCTTGACAGGGAATCCAAAAACTGATACCAAATCAAATCAGCTACTTACACTGTTTGAGTTTGAAAAATGTAAGTAGTAATAATTACAAAACCACATTAATTTGTCTATTTAACAATCGTATACATGCCCAGAGTTCAGCTTTAAAGCACTAAGTTTATGTGAAACAAATAACTGCATTAACCCCCCTGACGGTAAACCCGAGCGTGACTCGGGGTTGGTTTTTCATGTTAGGATCGGTAAACCCGAGTCACGCTCGGGCTGGACGGGCTTACCTTTCGCTGGATCCACAGGCTTGGTTTACTTACCTTGTCCCTGGATCCAGCGATGCCACCCGCTGTGTGAGCGAGCGGGTCCTCCTCGCTCGATTCACAGTCCCCGTGTGCCGCCGATCTCCGTTCCCTGCGACGTTACGACGCACGGGGACGGAGAACGGCGCCAAATTCAAAAAAGTAAACAAACACTTTACATACAGTATACTGTAATCTTATAGATTACATTACTGTATGTAAAAAATACACACCCCCTTGTCCCTAGTGGTCTGCCCAGTGCCCTGCATGTACTTTTATATAATAAAAAATGTAATTTCTGCCTAAAAACTGTAGATTGTCCAAAAGTGTCCCTTTATGTCAAAAATGGTTTTAGATCAGCTAGAAAACAGCGATAATAAATTATAATCACTTGCAGAAATGTGCGATAGCGATTTGCGGGGAAATTCGTCATAAAAAAAATAAAATAATGACAGCGACAATTCTGCAACTGCAAATTTCAGTGATTTTGAGTTGATTACATTATTGAATAATTTTTATTATAATTATATTATTATTTGTTATAATTATTTATAATTATTTATTATATTATAATTTATAATTTTGTTTAAAAAAAAAAAATCATACCCGGGATGCCTACAAGACTCTTGCTTGGTCAGATTTAAGTGAGTTATTTCTAAAAATTACAGGCCTACAGTATAAAACGCCAATTTCCTTGCAAAATAATTGTACCGCTTTTGGTACGTAATTCCAGACAGAATCATACCGCCAGGGAGGTTAAAGCATTTATATCTAAAATGTCCTCTAAATTAACATAGCTTATTTTTAGGGCTGTGGAAATTAAAGAGTAATTCCTCGATTAATCGTAATTTTTTTTGATCTATCAAAATTCTTTTGATCGGTACTAGTGGTGCAATGGATTGTAAATGATCCGTGATCCAAACGGGTCACCATATGCGGATCGGCACACCACGTGATCCGCGGAGCTCCACTGCTGCCTTGGCCATAGGAAAGGCCGCGGCTTTGGCCTAGCTCCCGGAGCAGCAGCCATCTTGGTTCACCCGGGAGCAGCCTAGGTAAACCTAGAGCAGCGCGCTGACGTCATCACCGGCCTCAACTGCATGTGTTCGGCCGGCTTCTCTGGTAAGACTAAGCAAGCACTAATCTTCCTATACAGTGGGGGAGATGTGGACCATCTTACAGTGGGGAGATGTCTGTGGATTACAGTGGGGAGATGTCTGTGGATATTACAGTGGGGAGATGTCTGTGGATATTACAGTGGGGAGATGTCTGTGGATATTACAGTGGGGAGATGTCTGTGGATATTGCAGTGGGGAGATGTCTGTGGATGTTACAGTGGTGGAGATGTCTGTGGATATTACAGTGGAGAGATGTCTGTGGATATTACAGTGGGGGAGATTGTGGATATTACAGTGGGGGAGATTGTGCATATGACAGTGGGGGAGATGTCTGTGGATATTACAGCGTGGGAGATTGTGGATATTACAGTAGGGGAGATTGTGGATATTACAGTGGGGGAGATGTCTATGGATATTACAGTGGGGGAGATTGTGGATATTACAGTGGGGGAGATTGTGAATATTACAATGGGGGAGATGTCTGTGGATATTACAGCGGGGAGATGTCTGTGGATATTACAGTGGGGGAGATGTCTGTGGATATTACAGTGGGGGAGATTGTGGATATTACAGTGGGGGAGATTGTGGATATTACAGTGGGGGAGATGTCTATGGATATAACAGTGGGGGAGATGTCTGTGGATATTACAGTGGGGGAGATTATGGATATTACAGTGGGGGTGATTGTGGATATTACAGTGGGGGAGATGTCTGTGGATATTACAGTGGGGGAGATCTCTGTGGATATTACAGTGGGGGAGATGTCTGTGGATATTACAGTGGGGGAGATGTCTGTGGATATTCCAGTGGGGAAGATTGTGGATATTACAGTGGGAGTGATTGTGGATATTACAGTGGGGGAGATGTCTGTGGATATTACAGTGGGGGAGATGTCTGTGGATATTACAGTGGGGGAGATGTCTGTGGATATTACAGTGGGGACTTTATATCTTGGTGAACCGAAAAATGTATGTGTGTTATAATTAATCGAAATTAGTCGATTAATCGATTTAAAAAAATTGTTTAATCGAACACGAAAATTTTAATCAGTAACAGCCCTACTTATTTTACATGTTAACATTTTCTTTGTTGCTTAGTATCACTTTTTTTTTTTTTTTTTTTTTACATTATTATGCATTTTAGGTCAGGCAGAAGGAGAACAGGAGACTGCACTGTTCTCCAGTGGAAGTAGCAGACAAAGCATCACTATGATAGCGGCTTTCTAAACAAAAAAAAATCAGCTTACACATAGAGAATATAGATCACTTTAGATGTTGAAATTTATCTCTAGCAAAAATTTTTTTTTTTCGATATAGGAGACCATTAGAAATTGGGTCTTAAAAAAAGTTTTGACTACAGACACACTGAAAAGATTCTTAACAAAGTTATCTTCAAATAAAAGTTGTATACTACACGGCAAATAATGTTAAAGCATAATTTCACTTTTGTTGAGAAAAAAACATTCCCCTCTGACTGATCTATGTACATTGCAAGGATTATAACAACCTTTGTTGCAGATTCCTACCTTTTGTTATTCTGAAGAAATCACTGTGTGTTTGACTGTGTCTCTGTGCTTAGTGGATCTAAAGGCAGTGGTTTCATAATTATCAATCAGCTATGGAACCTGCAGGGCACTAATGAGGAAAGCTGCTTCCCTTTAGACATGTTCCTTTTGGAAATATCTCACCAAAAATGAAATTTTTGTTGCAGGGGATGCCTGAAATCTGACTTGTATCTTAGGGCAGACTTCTGGGGAAAATTGGTGAGCCAATCACACAAACAGAAAAGTGGAGTTACCCTTTAAAGAAAAACAAAATCTTATTCCTTTACTTTCTTTTTTTTTTGCAAAGAGTTTTCACATCAAATTTACCATCCCTATGAAGTAAACTGGATTCCTAGTCTTAATATCTATGTGTTAAAAGAGAAATAATAGATGGTGAAACGTCACAAATTCCATGCTGAGTTTGTTAGTTAAAAAACGCTGTGTGAGTTTTGCCACTCTTTGATTTCACATAGGCAACTGAAAATGCATGTACTCAGCTGAAGCTGAGAGCTGCTTGTTTTTAATTGGCAAATACTATTTTAAGGCACAGCATCTTAGAAGAAAAGAGAGGTTAATAATACTTAGGGTTGCAGTATTAACGCGGTCTGTGGTACTTGTGTGATATGGATACAGAGCAAAAACTAGTCTTTAAGGAAAACCTCACATTTCTATGAATATATGTGTGTATTGATGTTGGGAGCACAGCTGGTTTACTAAAGCACATGCACATATGGTGGTGCTTCAGTTGTGAATGAACAGCCTATCCTTGTGGCATCGTGTGGCTTTCTTTGAAATCTACAGTCCAGTGTCTGAATGTATTAGTTAATACATCATTAAAGGAGTTGTAAAGGAAACATTTTTTTTTACTTAAATGACTGTTTACAGGGTATAGAGACATAATAGTTAACTGATTCCTTTTAAAAACTATTAAAAATAGATAAAAATCAATCATATAATGTATCTTCAGTTTCTAGTTTCGTTTTTGCATGTTGTTTCCTGCTGCTGTGATGTACAGAGCACAGAGCCAATACAGGGCAGTGATGGTTTGGAAAACGAAACTGATTGGTGCTGAGGGGTTTTAGACGCACAGTAATCACACCTTCTTGATTAGTGACCACAGAGAGAAAGCTCCCAGTACTGTGGTTATCAGGAAACAGACAACCAGGAAGTGTGGAGATCAGAGAAGAATTACAGCAACTTGAGAGCAAAAACGAACAATGAGGACATGAAAACAGCACTGCATTAAGGTAAAGGAAGCTATTAAGATTAAAAAAAAATCCTTTATAAACTTTTTAAAGGGGCACTAAACTCTAGTTTAAAAAAACAAAACTCTACTCAAGTATGTGTTCTTATCTCAAGAAATCACCCTATGTTGCCCTCAGCTTTCTCCAAATCTCCAAATTCAACCTGTAGGGTTGCTCTTGGCCACCAGTGTCTCCTTTGGGGTCTCCCAGGTTGTGCCTAATCCCAAAGTCTTCTATGTTTTCTATGTTTCCTCAGAAGTTTTCTCAGACGCATGGGTATTAGCGTAGCTGGTGCTGGAGTCAGCCAGCATGTGTGCAGTTGGAAGCTCTCCTGTATATTCTCTTGTGCAATGTAGGCGCTATGGCTGGAACATTTTGAGCATTGCTTTGTATTTTTAAGGGTGTTATGGAGCATGTGGCCAATGGGCACAACATCAGTGCTACTGAAGATCAGCAGCTGCACTGCACATGCACCTGGCAAATTACAGACATGAGAGCTGTCCCAACTGTGCACACACTGGCTTTTACTGCCATGCATAAGACATGCTCTTAACCCGAAGTTTGGGGACAAGAATGGAAGGACACAAGAAGAAGAAACAGAGGCGTCAAAAAAGTGGAGCGAAAAAAATGCATTTAATACTATTTGGGTGGACCATAACCACTTAAGGATTTGCCCCCTTCCTGACCAGGCCATTTTTAGCGATTCGGCACTGCGTCGCTTTAACTGACAGTTGCGTGGTCATGCGACGCTGTACCTAAACAAAACTTGTGTCCATTTTACCCACAGATAGAGCTTTCTTTTGGTGGTATTTGATCACCTCTGTGGTTCTTATTTTTTGCGCTATAAACAAAAAAAGACCGTCAATTTTGAAAAAAAAAAAAATTTTTGTTTGCTATAATAAATATCACCAAATAATAAAAAAAATGTCTATCAGTTTAGGCCAATATGTATTCTTCTACATATTTTTGGTAAAGAAAATCGCAATAAGCATATATTGATTGGTTTGAGCAAAATTTAAACCTTCTACAAAATAGGGAATAGATTTATGACATTTCTATTTTTTTTTTTTTTTTACTAGTAATGACAATCAGCGATTTTTAAAGGGACTGCAGCAGACAGATCAGACACTTTTGACACTTTTTTGGGACCACTGACATTTATACAGCAATCAGTGCTAAAAATAGCCACTGGTTACTGTATAAATGTCACTGGCAGGGAAGGTGTTAACACTAGGGGGCGATCAAGGGGTTAAGTGTTCCCTAGGGAGGTGCTTCTAACTGTGGGGGGAGTGAGTGTACTGCCTGGAGGAGGAGAGAGATCGCTGTTTCTGATCATTAGGAACAGAAGATTCCTCTGTACTCTCCTGACAGAACGGGGATCTGTCTGTTTACATTGACAGATACCTGTTCTGTCTCTCTGTGGAGCGATCACAGGTGGCCAGCAGACGTTGCGGCCTCCGGCCATGCGCATCGGCTCTGGAGCCGTGCACGCCCCCATGCCTCTTAAAGTGGCTGACATACAATCACGGTGGTTCGTGCAGGGGAGCCAACCTGCGGTGGCTGGTCCGGAAGTACACTGAACAAAATTAAAAAACAAAACACTCTTGTGTTTGCCCCTATTTATCATGAGCTGAATGCAAAGATCTAGAGCCCAAACAGCAGGCGCAATGCTGTGTGTTCCCTGTTTACTCAGTGTTGTGTTAGGAAGCGAACAAATCGCTTTCCTAACACTGACCCGCCTCTCAGCCAATCAGGTGCTCGGGTCTGGTAACATGTCACCTGATTGGCTGAAGCGACAGGCACTGTAATTGGACGCCTATCAGGCGTCCAATCAAAGAAGAGGACGGGAGAAGATATTGAGGACTCGGAGCGTCGAGGACAGCGCCAAAACCCGAGACAGGTAAGTGCCGGGCGGGGGATGCACACTGGCAGCATTTGATGGGGCATGAGGCACAGTAGCGGCAATTGATGGGCACAGTGGCAGCAATTGATGGGCACACTGGCGGCAATTTATGGGTACAGTGGCTGCGTTTGATGGGCACAGCGGCTGCATTTGATGGGCACAGCGGCTGCGTTTGATGGGCATAGTGACTCCAATTTTTTTTCCAGTTTGTTTGCACCCCCCCCCTCAAAAAAAACATTTGACCACCAGCTACCACTAATCTTTTATCTGCTGCATTCGGTTTCCCTGGCCAACCAATGCGTCTATAGTCCTCAACTTTGCCTGATCAATGGTGTCATCAATGCTGAGAAATACAGGTAGATACTTCATCATGCCATACCATCAGGGGGGGCGTGTGATTGACTCCAGATTTATTGTGCAGCAGGACCCAAAACATACAGCCAGTGTCAACTACCTTCATCATAAAGAAGAACAAGCAGTCCTGTAAGTGATGGTTTGGCCCCCAAAGAGCCCTGATTTCAACATCATCAAGTCTGTCTGGGATTCCATTAAGTGATAGAAGTATTTGGGGCAGCCTACATTCACATAAGATCTGTGGTTAGTTCTCCAAGTTGTTTAGAACAGCCCACCCTCTGAGTTCCTTCAAAAACTGTGTGCAAATGTACCCAGAAGAATTGATGCTGTTTTGAAGGCAAAGGGTGGTCAGTTTTCACATTAAATATTGTTTGGATTTTGCTTCCATTCATTTACGTTCTATTTTGGTAATTGCTAAAAAATAAACTATAGACACTTTTGTTTTAAAAAGCATTCTTGATTTAGTTTTTTTTTTTACAGCTGACTAAAACTTTTGCACATTACTGTATATCTTAGGCCTTGTACTCACGACCGGATCTGTGCGCTGGAAACTGTCTGCCCGACAGTTTCCGGCGTACAAGGCTGATTTGTGTTTTGTTCCGCTGGCGTGTACACACCAGCGGACCAAATTCCCGTCGTACCGGAACGCGTGCACGTAAACTACGTACGACGTCACTATAAAGGGGAAGACCAAAGTTAATGGCGCCGCCCTCTGTTCCTCTTTTGCTAGTTACGTGTTTGCTCGTGTTAGTGAAGGTTTGGTTAGAGCTGATTCGCGCTTCTCGGTCTCCAGGCTTTGACAGCGTGTATTCACGGGTTCAGTGCGTGTGCTTGCGGTAACGTAGTTGTCATTCGGCTATAGGCAAGCAGGTTGTTTCTGCTTTAGCAGTTGCATCCTGTGCGCTCGTATCTGTTTGTCACGCGTTTGTCGCAGGTAGTGCTGGATTTGCGAGTGCTTTCTGTTTCAGTGTGTTCTTGACTGACCAGCCGGCCGGTTTGAAGCCATGATGGAGCAGCAGCGTCAATTTTCGCGAGTTGGTGCTGTTTATGGGATGGCTGCTGGATATGTTCATTTGTCCAGTACTTTGGCCAGAAACAGGGGGCGGAGGCGTTTCTGGACCAAGAATTGGTTGCGCCAGCGTGACCAGTTCTCACATATGCCTCTGCTTAGGGAACTCCAGGAGAATAATCCTAATGACTTTAGGAATTTTCTCCGCATGACGGACCCCGTATTCAACCGTCTGCTGGATCTTCTGTCCCCCTATATCACGAGGCAGGACACTGTGATGCGCCAAGCCATCACGGCCGAGCAGAGGCTTATTGCCACGTTGCGGTACCTGGCGACTGGGAGGAGCCTGCAGGACCTCAAGTTCTCGACAGGCATCTCTCCGCAGGCGCTTGGGGTCATCATACCGGACACGTGTGCTGCCATCATCAAAGTTATGCATGAGGAGTATATTAAGGTAAGTTTCCTGGCTCTAATAATGTGGCCAACTAACTTTATTTTTATTTTCCCAGATATGCTGTGTGTTTAACTAACGTTAGCTTTTCTCCCTATGCATGTTGATATCAGCTTTACATGTTTTATTCTTGGCCTACCTGCATATTTGTCCCTTACCCAATATTAACCTGTCCAGCATGCTATCCTAGGGACAAACCCACCTTGCCATTTTTTCAAACAGGACTTTTTGGGGTTTTTTCCCCCCCCCCCCCCCCTTCAAACTTTTATTGTCCCCATCAGAGGGCTGTGGAGTCTCTTAATGAAGTGGCCCTATATATTTCATTTTCCAAATTCTCCATGCACATTTTTCTAATGCAATTTTAATACTGTGAACTGTCACAAGGATGCTTGTAGGATGTATTTGTTACAAAGTACTAAATCTCTAATTTTGTTTGTCCCCACAGCTACCCTCCACACCACAGGAATGGCAGTCTGTGGCTTCCCAATTTGCCCAGCGGTGTGATTTTCCAAACTGCGGTGGAGCAATAGATGGGAAACACGTCCGCATTGTGCCCCCACCCCGCTCGGGGTCCTACTATTATAATTACAAGGGTTATCATAGTATTGTGTTGATGGCGGTGGTGTCGGCACAGTATGAGTTTCTATATGTGGACGTGGGGAAGAATGGCCGGATGTCTGATGGGGGAGTGTTCGCACGGACTGATTTCTATGATCGTCTCCAAGCTGGTGGTCTGGCATTGCCACCAGATGAAGATAATGTGGAAGGACTTCCGTTTGTGTTCCTAGCGGACGAGGCTTTCGGGCTTGGTCCTCACCTCATGCGGCCTTTTCCCCAGAGGACCCTCACCTCAGAGAGGAGTGTGTTTAATTTTCGGTTGGCCAGGGCTCGGAGGGTAGTCGAGAATGCCTTTGGGATACTCACCAACCGGTTCCGCCTGTTCAGGACATCGATACATCTGGCGGAATATAAATTGGACACCGTTGTATTTGCCTGCTGCATTTTGCACAACTTTTTACGCAGGCACTCCCAGACGTACCTACCCGACATCGGTTCTGAGGCAAGACTACCCTCAGATCCCCTTCCCGGGCTGGACACTGGTCGCGCTGGCTTGGCCCCCCAATCAGCTCGTGAGGTACGCGACAAATATGTTGAGTACTTCATGGGTCGGGGGGCCATTGCTATGCCAGATCATATTTCTTTCTAATTCGGCCCCCAAAGAAAGGAATATTCTAAAAAATAATAAATAATTAGACCATTGGACTTTATACAGTTGTTTGTCATTAATGCTTTTTCTCTTTTTCTGTCTTCCTGGTTCTCTAACTAACTTCTTCAATTGTAATGCATAATTGATTTCTCCACTTTTAGTAACTAACCACATTTTGCACAGTATTCACTCATCTACAAACAGGGTATTGAGTCTAGAAATAAGAAGCAACTCCATTTGTAAATGTTGAGGTCAATTTTTTTTTATTTTTGCTTGTTCATGACCCCAAAAAAATTTTTTGATTTTTTTCATTACTCCCTGCTTTTGTACTTAGGAGTCTTCAAAATTTTTTAAAAAATTTTTTTTTTTTCAGGTAATTCAACCAAAAATATTATGCAGATTATACATTTATTAACAAGTTCACTTTTTTTTTCCTCAAATATAGTTAGATTTATTGTTTACATATATATATATATATATAGATTATATTTGGTGGGGTGTTTACCGCCTTAAATTTATTTTTGGCCATATTTTTTAGGCACAAAAAACAATAATTTTGTAACCATTTTTCTTGTTTTTGGTGTGTTTTTCTAAAACAAAATTTTTGGGTGAGAATTTGGAGTCAAATCTCTACTTCACTAAATTCAGTGATTAGAGAGATTTATAATTCTATATATATATTGAAAATAATTTTTGGCGTTGTTTATTCTTTATGGTCTAAACTTTATAGTATCCCAAAATGTTCAACATGGTCAAAAAGTAACAAAATCAAATTCAAAAAATATAAAAACTCACAACAGCAGTCAGTCATGGTGTGCTTTCACACTGGAACACGCCAAAATTGGAAGATACACACATTCAGTGCAAACTCGCCAAATGTCATTGGTTCAACAGACAAATGGCCACATGTGCTATCTGACATCATGGGTGATCAATGTCTGTGTTTTGTGGGAGCAAACCCTTCCTCTCAACTACTTGAGGATGGAGGAGGGGGTTGGACCCACAAAGCACAGACATTAGATATTCTGTGATGGCAGATAGCACATGTTGGCACACTGTGTGTGTATCTTCAAATTTTGGCGTATTCATTATTCAAACTGTTAAAATGTTTGTGGGGGCGGGGGATGGGCGGGGGGTGTTTCAGTCTTTGACACGGCCCATCATGTCAATAATGTTCTTAAAATTTGCTTCGATTACCATCATTCTTTGCCGCATATTGTCCATTTCCGTGCTGCATTCCAAAAGGACATTTGTTACATTCTGTTCCATGAGAAACATCCTTTCACGCATATTGTGCATTTCAGTGCTGCACTCCATTACCTGCTGAATAATTATAGCAGCACTTGCACGTGAAAATCTTGGCACACCATCCTCCTCCCCTAAACCAACCAAAAAAAAATGGCATTTACAATATTATTTTTCAATGAGGCCTATCTACATATGTTTTTTGGAATCAAGCTAGGGTGACACTGACCTGATGGGCTTCTCCTTTCCACCTCTTCGACATCTTCTATCACTCCTCCTTCTTCCACCACCTCCCCATCATCTTCAATCACTCCTCCTTCTTCCACCACTTCCCCATCATCTTGGACTCCTCCTTCATCCATCAATCCACCTTCTTTCAATTCGCCAAATTGTTCTTCCGCCACTTGCCCTTCATCTGCTATGACTTCTAAGTCCAAAATTACTTCTTCCTCCTCTCTTCCTTCCTCCTTTCTTCCTTCCTCCTCTCCTTCCACATCCTCCTCTCCTTCCACATCCTCCTCTCCTTCCACATCCTCCTCTCCTTCCACATCCTCTTCTCCTTCCACATCCTCCTCCTCCTCCACATGTTGAGATGGCAGATTTTGGCCTTGTCTGGCCCTCTCTGCCTCCTCCAAATGCTGGCGACTTCTTTCCCCTGAAATAAACCAAAAAAAATGTAGACTCATCAGCACACAGATATTGGAGAGCATAAATCGCACACATTGCTTAGAAGATGCTTTCATTTAGTTACTTTTATCTTTCACCAAACCTACATTTTGCAATTACTTCTATATGGCAAGCTCTGATCCTGCCCCTTTTTAGCAAAGTGACACACATGGATGTCCCCCCTAAACTGTATTTCTGGGATACCCTACCAAAACCCATTTTTGATTTGGGGAGACACAGGTGCTCTGCATTGCAGATGTGAAAACATCTGCTTTATTACCACTGTTTTTAGAATGAATCCTGTTTGCCTTTCCCATTCTCCTTCTTTTTTTTTATAGAACTAGCTTTTACACAATGTTTACAAACAAAGTTTTTGGCCAGTGAGCCATGTCCAGGTGTGTTGTTCCTGGAATAACCGAGCCTTTCTGAGAAACTATGTGATGTTACGTTGTTTACTAAGAACACTGTTTGTAAATATGTAGTTATTTATGTTCTAAAAAATAAATAACAACATGTCTTTAAAATTACAAGCAGGCCAAGGAGGCAGATGGTGAAATATACATGGCAACACATTATTGCAGACAATCACCACCCCCCCCCCCCCCAAACCCAATATATATTTACTTACTTTTACGCAGAATTTTAAGTATTTTCTTCATCTGATGTGGCTCCCTCAATTTTAAGTCTGACCATCGTTTCCTCAGCTGTTCCTTGGACCTGGTGATCCCAAACATCCTCTGCATTCTCCTCGCCACCTTGTCCATAATATGTGCCTTTCGGCGGTTAGGGGTCTTGTATGGCCCTAATTCACCATCATAGTCCTTTTTTCGCATGATGTAAACTAACTCCACCATTTCCTGGAACCGCATATTAGTGGCTTTATATCTTCTTTTCCTTGATCGGGACGTCCCTGCCTCTGTCCCTTCACTTGTGGCATGAGAGCATCGTGCCCGCTCGTGTGACATCGCCATCTTTCCTTTCCCACAGAGATTATGGGCGTGGAAAAGATGAATTCTTACGCCATGGGCGGAGAAGAGGGCGGCGTTTAATACATACGCGGAGTGTAGAGAATGCAAACAACGTGTTTACGTCCGTTACGCGGAGAATCTTCGAGCGCATCCAGAACATACACAGTTAACGCCATATTTCCTAAAATCATTGATTAGGGGCCTCGCAAAGGTGACGAGGGCGGGGTTTCATAAATACGCGGAGTGTTAAAAAGGTTTACGCCGTGATTACGCATCTTACGCGGTAATTAGGCGAGCGTGAGAAACGAGGAGCGAGAGACAGGAAGGTAAGGAATTTAAAAATGTGATCAGCAGAGGCCTTGAAAATGTAGACACATGGGATGGGGGTTTGGGCTGTTGGTTGCACCCTTTTTAAGCTATTCTGTCTATGGGGTACCACAATGTTATTTTGGTATCCAAATGCTTTTGGACACCTCACAAAATAGAGATGTGAACAATGCTGTACCTCATTGACAAGTTTTTGAATGGTGTATTCAGATCAGGCAAAGTATTGTTCAAGTGTTGGTTGTACAGAGGTCATTAGGAAGTGTCTTTTATGTCATCCATTGTCAGGGGTATGAGATTTACACATGAAAGAGTGCCTAGATGAAAACTGTCATTTGTAAGCATTGTTTAATTTAATATATTTAAAATATTTACTGCAATGTGAACAATGGCTCTGCATCTAGCAAATCAATGTTTGGTACAAGCAATGCGGCCGAGCTGCCAATCATTGTTTAAACAAGAGAGACTGTGTTTGGAATTAGATATAGGTAATAAATTTGAAGACACATATTAGATCAAGGTCAACGCTGATCCTTTTGAATATTTATTTTTCTGTGGTTTATGTTTTTGTAATCTAGACTCAAAAAGAAATATAATTTTTCAAAAATTGCAATGGACCTCCTACAAAGCAAGGAATCTATAGAGGCCTTACTTCAAAAATACCAGGACACGCCCATCCTGTGGAATTCAAAACACTCGTTATATTGCAATAAAGAGGTACGAGCGGCAGCACTAGAAGAGCTAGCAAATTATATGCAAACTTGGGTGCCAGGATGCACTGCCAACATGGTGAAGGATAAACTTGCCAACCTCAGAAGCACATACAGGAGAGCATACAAAGCTAATAAAATCAAAAAATCGGGAGCAGCAGCAAGACAAGCAAAGGAACCCAAACTGTGGTATTATAAACAGATGGCTTTTTTGCGGGACGAAATGGAAGGCAGGAAAACGATGTCCAGTCTTTCTTCCAACCTTTCCTCCATGCTACCTTCCAGCGGACATTCCCCAGATGACCACAGCCCTGCAGAGTCGGAGGAAGAGGGCCTGGCTGACAGAGATGCAGATCTGCCACCCTTCGATGAGGAGGTATAGTAGTTTCCTCTATATTTATGGCCTAAATAATTCTTGGTGGATTAATGATTAGATATTGAAAAAAAAAAACCAAGCTGGAAAAAAACAAACAAAAAGGTGTACAGACAAATAGGTGTCAGGGATGACAACTGCAGGGGTCAGAAGTAGAGTGTATTCAAGTAATAATGAACAGAAAATACTGAACGAAAAACATGAAAATGAGTGTGGTTTTATTTAGCGAAATTGTAAAAAAATTCCTTTTTTTTACACACAGGAAGAAGAGATCAGCCAGGAGGTGGCAGATCCTCAGGTGTCTGTCAGCCAGGAGGAGGCCGGGGTCAGTGGCAGCCAGGAGGAGGCCGGGGTCAGTGGCAGCCAGGAGGAGGCCGGGGTCAGTGGCAGCCAGGAGGAGGCCGGGGTCAGTGGCAGCCAGGAGGAGGCTGGGCCCAGTGGCCTGCAGCAGGTCCACCCGGCCAGGAGAACCACCACCAGCCAGTCTTCTCCCCCCCAGGTGAGGCCATCAGGCCGAAGGAGGCAGTTGAGGCCTGTGGAGGAGGCAAGCCTCCGCATGATCCAGGAGGCAAGCGCCATCATGAGGGCCCCCCTCAACCCCACAGAGGCCTTCAGTGCCTCATTGGCCCATGATTTAAATGAAGGGGAGGAGGACCAGAGAAGACTGGCAAAGGCCCTGATGAACCAGGTACTTTGGTGGATGCAGAGGGGCCTGCTGACCCCAGACACTGGGCTATGTGACCCGGCCCGGCTTGCGGAACACCATCCTCCTGCTGCCACATCAACCCCACCTGCAAGACCCCGTGTTCGATCCGCTGGAAGGCTGCCTGGAGGGAAGGCTGGAAAGAGGAGGAAACGTTGATTTTCTGCCTTCCATTTCCTTCCACATAAAGGACATCTTGTTTGTACTACCACAGTTTGGGTTCCTTTGTTTGTGTGCTGCTGCTTAATATTTTTGTGTTTGGCTCCTGAGGCTTGGAAGTTTATCCTTCACCATGTTGGAAATGCAAGTTTGCATATAGTTTGCTATCTATTCTAGTGCTGCCGTTCTTTTTATTTTTTTGTGATGACATTTGCCAGAATAAAAGGCCTTTTGCTTTCATTTGAAAACATGTCTATTGTTTGATATACTGTGGGGATTATTAGGCAGCAAACCTTTAATAAATATACAATGGGTAATTTACAAAGGACACACTCCTTGGGGGGGGGGGGACATTTGGTGTGCCAACATGGTTTAATATTCTCTAATGAAACACCAAAAAAAAAAAAAAAAAATTAAAAATACATGTAAAAAAAAAATAGTTTAAATGGTGACATAACTAGAAACAAAAAAAGAAATTAAAAAAATGCACATTCCTTTACAAAAATGAATACTCTAAATTATGGAGGACCACCAACCAAAACACACGTCTGGCATAGAAAACATTATTAAAGGATTACATCACAAGCAAGAAATGTGACATTTCAGTATGGGACAACTCTATTGAAATTGCATCAGCAAGAGAACGGGGTTATTCTAGCAAGAGAAGAATTAATAAAACGAGGCTTTAAAATGTGGTTTAGTGCGCCTTTTTAAGACATTGTTCTCTTGCTAGAATAAAAGGTTTCTAATGACGAATGTGCCATATCCCAAAGAAACGCGAGTTTTACCTGAACGAGCGCTCCCGTCTCCTCATTTGGACTGAGCATGCGCGGGGTTTTTGTACGCTGCTTTTGTGTACAGACGACCGAACATGTCTGACGGACACGATTCCAGCAGACTGTTTTAAAGCAAGACCAGGAAACAGTTGTTCGTTGGAAAACGGTCTGGCCGACGATTGTTTGCTGGAATTCTGTACGTTACTGCCTACACACGAACGAACATGTCCGCTGAAACTGGTCCGCGGACCAGTTTCAGCAGACATGTTTGGTCGTGAGTACGAGGCCTTAGGGGTTGTAAAGGTTTGTTTTTATTTTCTCAAAAGGTTCCTTTAAGCTAGTGCATTGTTGGTTCACTAACCTTTTCCTTAGTTTTCCCTTCTAAATGTTTTTTCCTGGTGCCTACCCATGGCAGTATACATATGGTTGGTTACTCTGCCCCCAACCAACCCACAGGACCAATTACAACTCTATAAAAGAAAGAGTCAGCCCCCCATATGCTATTCTTTATTCTGTCCTCAAACCTGCAGGATCGTGGATCACCTGGATTCAGCCCTTACTATGCCGCTATATGGCACAACCATTACAGGTTCGTGCTCTCCTGTATATGGAGTCCCATACCTTAGGCTGCAAAAACTTTGGGAACCCATTTTTCTGTGGATATTTTTTGGGTCTGGAGTTCAGGTATTTCCTCCATCTTTTAAAAAACTGCTCCAATGTAAAGACTGCCTCCCACAGACGTAACAGATGTAAAACGCTGGAAGTTTGTTGCATCAGACTAGCACTGGGGTCTGGCTTTAAATGCAAGGGGATATTATTATGCCTGCTTATTTCCTTTTATTAGAGGTACATTGCAGGGGTTTATGGTGTTTTCATGCTTTTTATACGGGAAAAAAAATGAGACTCACTATTTTTTACTCCCTTGGTATTTCTCTGGGCTCCGCTCCCCACATTTCAGGTCGCTACGGTGCAACCATGACAGGAGTCCCTAGAGTAGATCACCTAAAGATTGAGCAGGGAAAATCAAAAGTTGAGTTGCTCCCACAAAATAAACGTTGCTTCAATCCAGAAAGTCTTCCTCCATTGGACTGAGAAGAAGGTTTTTATTCATGAAGACTAGATGTTTCAGGCCTGTAAATCCCAGCTAACCTCACACGGGAGGTTCAGGCTTGAGCCTTTTCAGCCCTGTCATACAGATCAGATGGATCTTGAGTCCGGTATTAGAACGTTTCTCAAGAGCAATCCTTATGCCCTGTAAACACGATCGGTTCCTCTGATGAAAACGGTCTGATGGACCGTTTTCATCGGACGAACCGATCGTGTGTGGGCCCCATCGATTTTTTCCCATCGGTGAAAAAACGTAGAACCTGTTTTAAAATTAACAGATGGTTAAAAGTCCAATAGAAAAAAACGATCGTCTGTGGGCAAGTCCATCTGTTAAAAATCCATGCATGCTCAGAATCAAGTCGATGCATGCTCGGAAGCATTGAACTTCACTTTTCTCAGCACGTTGTAGTGTTTTACGTCACAGCGTTCTGACACAAACAGATTTTTAAATGATGGTGTGTAGGCAAGACTGATGAAAGTCAGCTTCATCGGATATCTGATGAAAAAATCCATCAGTCCGTTTTCATCGAATGAACCGATCGTGTGTACGTGGCATTAGTTTAAGGTCTCAGAGGAATTCACTACGTTTAAAGGGAGATCTGCCTTCGGTACTCGTGCACTCGCAGATCCTCCACTCGCATGCATGCAAGAATCTTCTCTGTATTACTTTCAAAAACTATTTTTTTTTTCCTGTTCTTAAACACTGTCTCCTCTGTCCAAAGGTTCTTGGAAATCCAAGCCTCAGGGGCTATTACGTTCTTTTTAAACAGGCTGGCCATCTGGCCGTCTCACCAGTCCAGAGTCCTAGAGCTCCCTCTGCAAACCGCCTCAACCAGGAATAGGTACTTCCAGCTCTTTCGGAATGTTCCAGCAACTTCGGACTGCACAAGCCAGAAAGGGGAATTTTTTTTAAACATTTCATTGGTCTGACATAAACTTCTCGTGATACTAACGGCTTCTTTTAAAACAAAGAAAGAAGACTGCCGGCATTAAAGACAACTTCGACAAGTTGGATTGTTCATCTCATTTAGAGAACGTATTGGGCTAGTGATCCTCCGGTCCCAAAGTGAATAAATGCTTACTCTGTGTGGGGAATGGCATCTTCCTGGGCAGCGGTAACGCAAATCTCCAGAAGCTCTCTGTCATACGGCAAACCGGTCATTCTACACCACATTCATGGCCCATTATAGTCTCCACTCTGTAATCGAGATTAAAATATTTTTTGCAGCAACCCTCCCTGTGAGCAAGTTATTAACCATATGTATGCTGCCATGGAAGGCACCAGGAAAACAGAAAATTGAATACTTACCTTTCCGTAATTTTCCTTTCCTGGTGCCTACCATAGCAGTATACACCCTTCCTTTCTATAAATCCTTACATGTTTGAGTCTAGTTACAAGAATGGTGTATGGGGGGCTGACTCTTTCTTTTATAAAGTTGTAATTGGTCCTGTGGGTTGGTGGGGGGCGGAGTAACCAACCATATGTATACTGTCATGGGTAGGCACTAGGAAAGGAAAATTACGGAAAGGTAAGTATTACATTTTCTGTTTTTTCTTTGTCTTTTTTTCTATCATCCAAGCCGTTCTGGGTGGGGGTTAGTCAGCGTGCTCGCCCCCTCCCTTGGGACTACATCACTGCGGGGAGATGCTGTGAACACTTTTTGGATATATTATGAAATGGTTAAAACCCATGTTAGGTTTCTTTTCTTCTATATGTGTCCCATATAAATAGTGATAGTGGCCATTATCACAAATAGCAAAATGGATATTGTTGTGCTTATTTAGTTTCAATTGCTAATTATTGATGTAAAATAAATATGCATACGACTTAAAGAAGAGCTCCACATAAAAATGGAGCTCCTGCTTTTCGGAACCCTCCCCCCTCCAGTGTCACATTTTGCACCTTTCAGGGGGGAGGGGGTGCAGATACCTGTCTAAGACAGGTATTTGCACCCACTTCCGGGAATACGGTACTGTGGCAGACCTGCCTCTACCCGCAGCCCCGCTGTCTTCTGGGAAACACACTGTTCCCAGGAGAGAGCTGGGACCAGTGATGGCGCGGCGCGCTACTCGCGCATGCACAGTAGGGAACTGGGCAGTGAAGCCGCAACGCTTCACTTCCCGATTCCCTAACTGAGGATGGTGGTGGGTGCAACTGAGGGATGAGCGATTTCTCGTCCTTGGCTGACGTCATCGCGGGCGCGCTGGACAGGTAATTGTCCATTTTTTAAAAGTCAGCAGCTGCATTATTTGTAGCTGCTAGCTTTTTTTAAAAAAAATTGGCGAATCCTCCGCTTTAAAGTAGTTGTAAACCTCAGACATGAAATAAGAACAAAGCATATCTCTCTACAACATGAGCAACGTGTCATTTGTGTCTTCTGCTTTCTTCCTTTGCTATCAGAGGACACCAAGAGAAAAAAAGGGTGACAGGGGAGGGAGCTCCAGGTGATTGCCAGCCTCAGCTCTGTTCCTGTGTGCTGTGTGAAGGTGGAAGTGTCTTTTTCCTCCAATCTGCTCTCAGAGCTCTCCTCACTAAGCCCCTGCAGAATGTAATTTCAGTTCTCTGCCCCGCTGTTTTCTAACAGCTCAGACAAACTTTATTAATTCTGAACTTTGAACAGATGTAGAGAAGAGAAGGCTGCAGATTGACAGGCACAGCTTATGTAGGAGGATTTGTTTAATTTCTGCCTATCACCTTATGCTAGTCACTTCACTGGGTATATGTAAGGCCCCGTACACACGACCGAGTTTCTCGGCAGAATTCAGCCAGAAACGCGATCGGAGCTGAATTCTGCCGAGAAACCCGGCGTGTGTACACTTTCGACCGAGGAAGCCGACGAGTTCCTCGTGGAGCCAAATAGAGAACATGTTCTCTATTTCCTCATTGTTCAATGAGGAAACTTGGCTCGACGAGATCCTCGGCGGCTTCACACAGAACTCGACGAGCAAAACTATGTGTTTTGCCCGTCGAGTTCCTCGGACGTGTGTACGGGGCCTAAGGGTTTACAACCACTTTAAGAGGTAAGGGTTTCCAGCTAGGTGCTAATAATATTGGCTGATCAGGCTGGGTGCCAGATCTTGAGTAAGTTCATTAACCACTTAAGGACCGGACCAATATGCTGCCTAAAGACCCAAGGTGTTTTTACAGTTCGGGACTGCGTCGCTTTAACAGACAATTGCGCGGTCGTGCGACGTGGCTCCCAAACAAAATTGGCGTCCTTTTTTCCCCACAAATAGAGCTTTCTTTTGGTGGTATTTGATCACCTCGGCGGTTTTTATTTTTTGCGCTATTAAACAAAAATAGAGCAACATTTTTTACTTTTTGCTATAATAAATATCCCCCAAAAACATATATAAACATTTTTTTCCCTCAGTTTAGGCCGATACGTATTCTTCTACCTATTTTTGGTAAAAAAAATCGCACTAAGCGTTTATCGATTGGTTTGCGCAACATTTATAGTGTTTACAAAATAGGGGATAGTTTTATTGCATTTTTATTCATTATTTTTTTTTTACTACTAATGGCGGTGATCAGCGATTTTTTTCGTGACTGCGACATTATGGCGGACACTTCGGACAATTTTGACACATTTTTGGGACCATTGTCATTTTCACAGCAAAAAATGCATTTAAATTGCATTCTTTATTGTGAAAATGACAGTTGCAGTTTGGGAGTTAACCACAGGTGGCGCTGTAGGATTTAGTGTACACTTAGTGTGTGTTTACAACTGTAGGGGGGTGTGGCTGTAGGAATGACGTCATCGATCGAGTCTCCCCTATAAAGGGGATCACTCGATCGATGCAGCGCCATAGTGAAGCACGGGGAAGCCGTGTTTACATACGGCTCTCCCCGTTCTTCAGCTCCGGGGAGCGATCGCGACGGAGCGGCTATAAACAAATAGCCGTGCCGTCGTCCCGGATCGCTCCCCGAGGGAACCCGACCGCCGCGTGTAGCGGGGGGGGGTCCTGATCGGACCCCCGACCCACGTCTAGGCAGGGACGTACAGGTACGCCAATGTGCCTGTACGTGCCATTCTGCCGACGTATATGTACATGCGGCGGTCGGGAAGTGGTTAATGCACAGTCCTTAACCACTTGCCGACCAGCCACTGTCATTATACTGAGGCAGGTCAGCAAGATCCCGCGAGCCGCCATAGCTGTACGTCGGTCCCTTGAAGCAGTATAGCAGGCGTGCACACCAGCTGCATTGCGGGGGTGCAGATGTTCGTGACCAGCGGGCCACAAGAAGCAGAACAGGGACGTGTGTGTGTAAACACACAAATCCCTGTTCTGTTCTGTGAGGAGAGACAAATCGAGTTCCTAATAGTTAGGAATCATGATCTGTCATTTCCTCTAGGTCAGTCCCATTCCCCCACAGTTAGAAACAAACCTAGGGAACACAATTAACATCTTGATCATCCCCTAGTGTTAACCCCATTCCCTGACAATATTTACGGTAATCAGTGCATTTTTATAGCACTGAACGCTGTATGAATGCCAATGGTGCCAAAAATGTGTCAAGTGTCCGATGTGTCCGCCATTAGGTCGCAGTCCCGATAAAAAATGCAGATCGTCGCCATTACTAGTAAAAAAAATAATAATAATAACAATGCTATAAATATATCCCCTATTTTGTAGATGCTATAACTTTGGTGCAAACCAATCAATATACGCTTATTGCAATTTTTATTACCAAAAATATGTAGAAGAATACTAAACTGAGAAAAAAAATAGCTTTTTTTAAAAAAAATTGGGGATATTTATTATAGCAAAAAGTACAAAATACAGTATTATGTTTATAGCGCAATTTTTATTTTTTTTAAATTGCAGAGATGATCAAAAACCACCAAAAGAAAGCTCTATTTGTGGGAAATAAAGGACGTCAATTTTGTTTGGGTACAGTGTCCCACGACAGCGCAACTGTCAGTTAAAGCGACGCAGTGCAGTATCGCAAAAAAAGGCCAGGTCATTAAGGGGGAAAATCTTCCGGGGGTGAAGTGGTTAAGCTTAGAACATTGCTTACATACCTAAAAACTTTATTAAAACTTTTAAAAAAGGCAGTCCACTTAAAAATACAGCTACCCATTTAAAAGCACAATTGTGACATGGATGCCGGATTACACACGTAAACAGCTGCATTGCAAACTTTATAAAATATGTAATCTACAATGTGTGAAAAGCAAGTGTAGTTTTCTTTTAATGGAGCTGTAATTGTTGGTCTCTAGTGGAGAAGGAGTTAATGACGCAATGCTCTGCAGATTAGAGCAGATAAAACAGAGGCCTTGAACTCTCTAGAGGTAAATATCGTAGCTTCCTGTAGTAATTCAGGATGCAGTTAATGAAGTGGGACTTTAAAGAGCCTTGACAAGCAGGGAAGAGGTTAATGATGCTGTAACTAGTTGTTGGTAGTTATATAAGTGAAGGAATGGACGTGAGAGAGACGTAATGGTTTGAGTGTTGCATTTGATGTAGCTAGAAGCACTACGCACATATTGACAGCCACTTGGAACAGCTTAGTCTTTTGCATTTGTGAAGGCGACCTTCTAATGTGAACTAAATGTAGAGAAAATGTTTTGTTGAATTTATTTTGACTATATTGCGTATAAGGTCAGAAATTAGCAAGATGGGAAAAAAACAATTTCCCCATGTACTTATGTTTATGGTGATCATCGTTCGTTTTTAAGTCTCCTACCCAATCCAAATGTTTGGCTGGGGTGCTAAATGTGCAGTCTATACAGATTTGGTGTTTAATTTACATTCATATTAAAGAGAAAGTAAACTTCCTCTGCAAACGTTTACCAATAGGTAAGCTTATAATAAGGCTTACCTATAGGTATTGAAAATATCTCCTAAACCTTTACAGTTTAGGATATATTTCCAGTGCATGCAGCCTGTGACATCACTGGCGCATGCATTCTGAAGGAACGGCCCACATGTGCCATTCTGCGGCCAATCACAGCGATGTAGTCCGTGAACCCGGAAGAAGCTCTAGGAAAGATTTCGGCCTTGACAGCCGTGTGCGGGGACTGCTACAACAGCTTCATTTTAAGGTAAGTACTTCATAATGAGCTAGTATACGATACATACTAGCTCATTACGCCTTTGTCTTGCAGGTTGTTTTTTTTTGGGGGGGGGGGGGATTTTTTCAGAGGTTTACAACCTCTTTTATTTGCTCAGATGCAAAGCTAACCTTTCAGTAAGTGTACAAGTTCGCACAAATAAATAATGTAGTGTGTCAATTAAATTCATGACATTACACAATACATGAAAACAGTATATTTTTTAAAGAAAAGATGTACCCCCAATAAAAAAATAGTCCTTAAAGCTGAACCCCAGGCACAAAAAAACTTTAATTTTATTATCTTCCTCAGCATTTACAAAGAACATAAATACACTTTGCAAGCACCAAATGCATTTGTAAATGCAGACATTACTTGTAAAAATAGACTCCAATGAAAAAAAGGGCATCCAAGAGGCACTGGGACTTTGATATGAGTTTAAACCAAGTAGTGAGAGGGCAAAAAAACATTTGACCATTGGCTCAGGTTAGGCTGCTCACAACAGACATGGCTACCCTACGGTGGATACTCCAGCAGGTCACCAGAAAACAACGCATATATGGAAGGAGCGCCAGACCAAAAGATAAAAGAGTCCAAATTAATTTATTGATATTGTATTAAAAGACAGCCAACATGTTTCGGGGTTCAAATTAACTCTCCCTTCATCAGTAACTGCATCAGCAGTCAAAGCAAGTTCTTATTTTAATAGCAGATTTAAACAAGAAAGCCTTATTTTGAGTCCACTCAAAGTTTTCATTTTTAACTGAAGCCCTGATGAAGGGGAAGTTCCTCGGATCCCTGAAACGCGTTTGCTATCTTTCAACACAATATTAACCTTCTGAGCGGTATTCCCGTGTGTGTCTCGGGGCGAGATTTTTAGGCTACGATCGGTAACCCCGAGACACACACGGGTTTGCTTCGCTAGATGCAGGAAGAGGTTTCTTACCTTTTTCCCTGCGATCCAGCGATGTCAGCGATGTCTTTCCCCAGTGCACGGCGGCCGGATGTCCGCCCGATGCACTGTGTTCCCCTGATTCCCTTCCCTGCGAGCGTCGCGACGCAGGGGGGCGGAACGGGGGGGGGGAACGGCGCGAAATTCAAAAAATATAAATAACACATAGTAAAACACACTGACACAATTGGCTAAAAATTAAAAATAAAGAGTGACAGCGACGCATGGCAAAGTTCGTCATCAGACGCAGAAAGTGATATAAGCGACGATCCTGTGCCCAGCGATGTGCGGACTTGGTGCGCAATTGATTGCGGTGATGACCACGTAGCGCCCCCAAGATTTCCATTTACAGGAGCACCTGGGATAAAAGTGGACGTTGATGACAATCCCCTGGAATACCTCCAACTTTTTCTGACCGCTGAAGTGATCGACAAAATAGTTATTGAGACAAATCGATACCAAGAACAAGAAGCTGCGAATCCTCAGCGATTTTCAAGGCGCAGAAAATGGGAGCCTGTAACCAGCGAGGACATTTGGAAGTTTTTGGGCCTCATTATTTTACAGGGAGTGGTGGGGAAACCCCTGCAAAAATGGTACTGGTCCACGAACAAATTATTGGCCACACCTTTTTTTGGATCCGTGATGTCGGAGTACAGATTTTCATTGATCATGAAATATTTGCACTTTGCAAATAATGAGGACTTTGATGAGCATTCTCATCCAGCTCCAAAGCTGAAAAAAATTTGGGAGGTTTACCAGCTTATTTTGCAGAACTTCCAGCGGACCTATATTCCTGAGCGCGACGTTACCATCGATGAAAGTCTCATGGCCTACAAAGGTCGGCTCAGCTGGATACAGTTCATCGCATCAAAGCGAGCTCGCTTTGGTATAAAAACTTTTATGCTGTGTGAATCAAGCTCTGGATATATTTGGAACTCAGTCGTATACACTGGGAAAGGGACCAAGTTCTGCGAGCGATTCAGCGATTTTGGGATGGCAACCGCTTCAGTTCTGTCATTGATGGAGCCCTTGCTCAACCAGGGCTATTGTGTCACCACAGACAATTTTTATACCTCCCCAGAACTGTACGAGTTCCTTATCCAAAATAAGACCGACGCTTATGGAACCGTGAGGCCTAACCGGCGTAACATGCCGTCAGCATTTCCCAGCAAAAAGCTTGGGAAAGGAGAAGTAGCTGCATGGCAAAAAGGGAAAATGTTGGCACTGAAGTGGCGGGACAAAAAAGACGTTTCCCTTATGAGCACAGTCCATAACACCTCGACCGTCATGGTGCATACCAAAGGTGGCAAGGATATTATGAAGCCACAAGTTGTGTTGGACTACAACCACACGATGGGAGGTGTGGACAGGGCTGACCAGGCCATGACTTTTTACCCAGCGATGAGGAAGCAGCAGAAAAAGTACTATAAAAAATTTTTCCGACATCTTGTCGAACAATGTCTCTGGAATTCCTTCATCCTGAAAAAAAGTGACAGGCCTATAGCCCATTCAGACTTTGTGTGGAAGGTGGCAGAACAAATCTTTCTGAAGCACCAAACGCCAATGGCGGTAAACCGATCTGGACGTCGGGCTTCTGGTGTAGTGAACCCTGAAAGACTGACCGGTCGTCATTTTTTGGACCACATTCCACCTACTGAAAAAAAAACAGCACCCACAAGGATGTGTGTGGTTTGCTGCTCCAAACGCGACGAAAACGAAAGAAAAATCTGTAAAGAAACGCGTTTCTATTGTGCCGACTGCAACGTTGGACTTTGCGCTGTACCCTGCTTTAAAATGTTTCATACCCGAGACGTTTACTGAATAATTATTTTGCACCCTTGTTTGACCCCCCAAAAAATCAGAGCATCTGAATATATTATTTGTTAAGATTTATTGAATAAAAAGTATTGTTATTATTAAATTATTACTTGTTATTATTTATTATTGTATAATTTATGATTTTGTGTTTCAAACTTCATCATAGTCTACTAGAGACTCTGGTTTGGACAGATTTAGGTGAGTTATTCCTAAGAATTACAGGCCTGCAATCTAAAACGCCAAATTTCCATGCAAAATAATGGTAACGCTTTCAGCACCTTTTTTCAGAAAGAATCATACCGCCAGGGAGGTTAATAAATTCATTTGGACCATTATCTTCTGGCCTGGCGCTCCTTCCGTATATACACATCTTTTTCTGATTGCTTGTATAGCCTGTGCAGAGAGCAGAGCTGTAGGTGGAACCGAGCAGGCTCTGCCACCGTAGACTGCCTGTAAAAAACTACAGGAGGAGGAGGTGGAGACAAGATCAATCATCCTGTACAAAGAAAGAGTAGAGCATCAATGACTTTTTGTTTACTACAGGAAACTCTTGTACTGAGGCAAAATTTAGGATTTGCTTCACGTTGTATTACTGCACATATCTGGAAGAAATAGACAAAGGATACCAAGATACAAGCAAGAATACATATGTTTCTTGTATTTGGACATTTAGGCGTTTAGCTCTGATTTCAGCTTTAAGCTGCAGTGTAGTGAATTGCCATGGCTTAGATTAGCCTTTCTAAACCAGTGTTCTGTGGAACCATATGATTCCTCCAGAGGTTGTTAGGGGTTCTTTGAAAAATTAGAAATGTCTGCCTCTTGGATAAATAACTACTATCACCAATTAGCTTATTATTTTAGCTTTTTGTCAGGGGGGGACAGTAGCATTCTTCCCACTGACCACCTATGTAAGGGTCATTCTTTCCACTAACCATCAATGTAAGGGACATATTTCCCACTGGCCACCAGTGTAATGGGGCCCCTCTTCCAATTGTTGCCATTGTAAGGCAGTCCTACCCCCACAGACACCACTGTGAGGGAACATTACGATTTTCACTGTCTGCATTTTTCCTACCCATTATTATTTGTCTCATTTCTTTGTTATTACTGCCAAAAGAAATTGTTGTTATAATGTAGTCCTGGGTGTCAAACATGTATGACACATTCTTTATCTATCCAAGTTCCTTTGGAGTTGTAGAAATAGTAAATACTAGCCGCGGTTCCCAGAGACCCGAAAGTAATTACATAGGTTAATCTGTTACATTACTGTATCAAATTAATTCACCTTCCTTTTGTCCCTAGTGCTTTGTCCAGTGCCCTGCATGCACTTTTATATTATATATATACTGTTCTTTCTGCCTGGAAACTGGAGAACCAAAAAGTGTCTCTTTACGTCAAAAGCGTTTTTTTCCAAACCAGCTTGAAAACAGCGATAGTAAATTAGAACACTTGCAGAATTAAGCGATAATGATTTGTGGGAAAATTCATCATCAAACACTGAGGCCCCATACACACGAGAGGATTTATCCGCAGATACGGTCCAGCGGACCGTATCCGCGGATAAATCCTCTCGAGGATTTCAGAGGATTTCTATGCGATGGCGTGTACACACCATCGCATTGAAATCCGCGCTGAAATCCTCTGCCGATGACGTGTCGCGCCGTCGCCGCTATTATGACGCGGCGACGGGCGCGACGCTGTCATATAAGGAATTCCACGCATGCGTCAAATCATTACGACGCGTTCGGGGAATCCCTTTAGACGGATGGATCCGGTAAGTCTGTACAGACGAGCGGATCCATCCGTTGGAATGGATTCCAGCAGATGGATTTGTTGTGCATGTCAGCAAATATCCATCTGCTGGAAATCCATCCCAGGGGAGATTTCTCTGCGGATAAATATCCGTTGGCGTGTACACACCATAGGATCTATCCGCAGAAACCCATTTGATGGGATTTATCTGCGGATAGATTCTATGGTGTGTATGGGGCCTGAAAGTGACGACAGCGACAGTTCTGCAACTGAGCAAAGTTCTGTGTTTTCGAGTTGATTACATTATTAAAAAATATTATTATATTATTACTTTTGGTAATTATTTATAGTTATTTATTATATTATAATTTATGATTTTGTGTTTCAAACATGATCTTACCCAGGATGTCTACTAGACTCTTGTTTGGACAGATTTAAGTGAGTTATTCCTAAGAATTACAGGCCTACAATATAAAACACCAAATTTCCATGCAAAAAAATGTACCGCTTTCAGCATAAAAAATCTGACATAATCATACCACCAGGGAGGTTAATGGCATCCCAGTCTTAGTCCGTAGGGTTCAATATTGAGTTGACCCACCCTTTGCAGCTATAGCAGCTTCAACTCTTCTGGAAAGGCTGTCCACAAGGTTTAGGTGCGTGTCAATGGGAATATTTGAGCATTCTTCCAGAAGTGCATTTGTGAGGTCAGGCACTGATGTGGATGAGAAGGCATCCTCCACTCTAATTCATCTCAAAGGTGTTTTATTGGGTTGAGGTCAGGACTCCAAACACGTTCATCCATGTCTTCCCAGAATAGTTGAAGCTGTTATAGCTGCAAAGGGTGGGCAAACTCAATATTAAACCCTACAAATTAAGACTGGGATGCCATTAACGATCATGTGTTTGTAAAGGCAGGCGTCCCAATACTTTTGGTAATATAGTATGAGAGTATGCTATAGGTCACCTAATCAGAGGAGGGGGAGGCGGATCTCATATCACAGTTTGGAATGGGGGCAAGGATAGGAAGTGTCATTATAATAATAATTTTGATTATCCAGACATAGGGCGGAAGGAACCACGCATTCGTCCAAGGCTCGCCAGTTCTTAAATGTCTTGCAGGACAATTTTATGGGTCAGATGGTTAATGCACCAAAAAAAAAATACTTTACTAGACCTACTAATTACTATCAATACAGACCAGATCACGCATGTAAAAATATGGGGAAATTTGGGAAACAGAGACCACAGGTCAATTAACTTCAGCATAAATCACACAAAAAGGAAAAGCAATGGTAATACAAAGACACTGAATTTCAAAAGAGCCAACTTTCCTAAACTACGCTCCTTGCTAGAAGATATTAAATGGGGGTGAATGAATGAACACGGAGGAAAAATGGGTATGCTTTAAGAGCATATTAAATAAAGGTATTGGTGAGTGCATCCCAATGAGAAATACATTTAAAAGAGCTAACACAAGTCCTGGGTGGCTTAACTCCAAAGTAAAAATGCATGTAAAAGCAAAAGAAAAGGCCTTCAAAAAATACTAGGCTGAGGGGTCTTCATCAGCATTCCAACTTTACAAAGAATGCAATAAGAAATGTAAGGGTACAATCAGGACGGCTAAGATAGAACACGAAAGGCACATAGCAGAGGAGAGTAAAAAAAAAGTATACAAATAGTAGGAGAGGGAGGTCAGAACATATTGGCCCCATAAATAATGATGAAGGGAATCTTGTTACAAAAGATGGAGAGATGGCAAAGGTTTTGAATTTATTCTTCTCCTCAGTCTTCACAAGGGAAACGGGGGGTTTCAGGAACCAAGACTGCATGGTTTATCCTCATGACATGCCACAGGGAGCACCCTCGTGGCTAACAAAGATAAAATATGAAATATATTTTAAAAACTTAACACAAATAAGTCATCAGGATGGCTTGCACATGAGGTTCCTTAAGGAACTCTGTCAAGTGATTGTCAGACCATTGTTCCTAATTTTTAGAAGCAGTCTACTAATAGGAATGGTACCAGCTGATTGGAAAAAGGCCAATGTTGCACCAATATTCAAAAAAGGACCAAGATAAAAAAAGGCCAAGATATTTGGAGGGGGGGGGGGGGGGAACATCGGTACTTTCAAAAAACTAATAGATTCGCACTTAAACCACAACATACAAGGATATACAATGTAATATTATCATAAAAGCACACACACAGGTTGGACTTGATGGACTTTTTTCAGCCTTAAAGGGGTTGTAAAGACAAAAATATTTTCCTCTTAAATTAAAGTCTGACAGTAGCTGATAAAGTAAAAAGTAATGTTTTGCATTATAACTAGTTTGATACCTGTTGAAATCGAGCTGTTTTATTCACATCCGTCACTTCTGAATCATTATTCTCACTGACTTCCTGGTTTGGTTTGCGCATTCATTCTTGCTACATCACGGCCTAAAGGGAACTACAGTTCCCATTAGGCTAAGCCTCCATGCCTGTGAGGGATAAGAGAGCATCTTCACGCAGGGCTGTAGTCATAGGGAGGGGGTGAGCACATTCTGCTTTCCACCATGCAAAACGGCTCAGGTGCTGGTGGAAAGCAAGAAGATGAGTGACAGGAAATGGCATTTTCAAACCTGGATTGCTGCATTTTGGAGGTCAAAAGGAAAAACGAGGTAAGTGATATTTAAATGATCTAGCTTACAGCAATCAATTGATCTAATAAAAAATGAACCTTTAGTGTTCCTTTAAGAAACAACGACGTACTGTATATGTATCAAATCAAAACATACTTAATTTCTACGGTTCAGCTTTTCTTTTTATCAGACCTCATCACATCTATGTTTAGAAATATTTAAAGCACCATGAGGGTCTCAATGACCAGAGACTTTCAGTGCTATTGTTATAGGTGTTCATGAGAAATCAAGCAGACAACTCATTGGGTTTAATTATGTACAGGAACTGTTTTATGCTGTCTTTGTATAAGACATTCGATTCAATTCACTAAGGCAGCCTTTCTCAACCTTTTTAACACTTGAAAATAAATCAGAAAACCCTTGCTAAAAAATTATTATAGGAACAGCTAATGGTACGCTAGCCATCCAACAGTTTTGGTTACTGAGAGAAGGGCTTCGTTGCATTGGTGGTCTATGTTATACTGGTGGCCAGTGAAAAAAAAGGTTACTTACCTGAGAAAGGGGAAGCTCCACTGATTTTATTCAAGTGGTTCTGCTGAGTGGTGTTGGGCACCATCAGGCAGACGATTAATCCATCACTGCTCATTGATCAAGAAACTCCTAGTAACCTCTGAAGAAACCCAAGGGTTCCCACACAACTCTGTTTGAGAGAGTCTTCAGTAAACTATAAGAACTGTTATATGTCATAAGATTTTCCATTTTCACCAAAGAGAGCTGAAAATGTCAATCAAATGAAAGAAAATATCAAACCTTATGGCAAATAATGCATGCATTTAAATTCAGTAAACTGAGACTTTTATTTTTCTGTGATAGTCAAAGCTGTCTTACAGCCACAGCTAATTCAAACCAGCTTATTCAACTTCAATACAGACATTACTGGAATTAAACAGGATGTAGAGGTGTTCAAATATTTAAGTAAAATATATAACATCTGTCATGTACAGCAATCATACGTTAATATTTAATACATTAACCTCATAGAACGCTTTAGATATATTACATCGTATCTGGTATTTTATTCATTAGCTTCATATTTGTTCAGAATACAGCATAATTTCCAAACAGATGGCAGTTTTTTTTTCAAAGTAATATGTCTAATCTAAATAAGAATTCTAGGGCATGTAAGTTCACTTTACTCTCACCAATTTGCAATATGTCTCTATATTTGGAGACAAGATTGGTGATTTCGCTCAAGTCAGAGTTGTGAATGGCTTTGTATGTTGTTGTTAATAATTGAAATTTTATTCATTGGGGAATGGGAAGTCAGAGAGGGATGGTGATCACTGAGCAGTTGGTAAGGTAGATGAGTCTGGCAGCGGCATTCATGATAGACTGAAGAGGGGATAGCCTGTGGAGAGGTAGGCCTATGAGGAGGGAGTTACAATAGTCAACGCGAGAGATAACAAGGGAGTAAATAAGTTGCTTAGTGGATTCAATGGTTAAAAAGGGGCATATTTTGGAGATGTTACAGAGGTGAAGCCTACAAGATTTGAGCGGTGATTGGATTTGTGGCTGAATGGACAGGTCAGAGTCCAGGATTACACCTAGCATCATGGGGGACTTAATAGAGATGTCAGGGGAGGGAGAATGGGCCCCTTTGATTAATTTTTCCTCACTTCCTCTTTAAAGGGTGTTAATCAGAATAGGAAGTGAACAAAAAACCTTCTTGGTTGGAAAGAAATTGAATAAGATAAGGGAGATAAGTGAAATCTCATGTATGTGGACACAGACAGCATTTAACCCCCTTAGCGGTAAACCCGAGCGTGACTCGGGGTTGGTTTTCAATGTTAGGATCGGTATCCCCGAGTCACGCTCGGGGTGGACGTGCAGAGTGTGCAGCGGCGCGGCTTACCTTCTCGCTGGATCCACAGGCAAGTTACTTACCTTGTCCCTGGATCCAGCGATGCCACCCCGCTGTGTGAGCGAGTGGGTCCTCCTCGCTCGATTCACAGTCTCCCCGTGTGCCGCCGATCTCCGTTCCCTGCGACGTTACGACGCACGGGAGCGGAGATCGGCGCCAAATTCAAAAAAGTAAACAAATACATACAAATAGTATACTGTAATCTTATAGATTACAGTACTGTATGTAAAAAATACACCCCCCTTGTCCCTAGTGGTCTGCCCAGTGCCCTGCATGTTCTTTTATATAATGAAAACTGTTCTTTCTGCCTGGAAACTGTAGATTGTCCAAAAGTGTCCCTTTATGTCAAAAATGGTTTTCAGCTAGAAAACAGCGATAATAAATTATAATCACTTGCAGAAATGTGCGATAGCGATTTGTGGGGAAATTCGTCATAAAAAAAAAAATAATGACAGCGACAATTCTGCAACTGAGCAAATTTCAGTGATTTTGAGTTGATTACATTATTGAATAATTTTTATTATAATTATATTATTATTTGTTATAATTATTTATAATTATTTATTATATTATAATTTATAATTTTGTTTTTTTTAAAAATGTCATACCCGGGATGCCTACAAGATTCTTGTTTGGTCAGATTTAAGTGAGTTATTCCTAAAAATTACAGGCCTACAGTACAAATAACCAAATTTCCTTGCAAAATAATTGTACCGCTTTTGGTACGTAATTCCAGACAGAATCATACCGCCAGGGAGGTTAAAAGAGAAACAAACCCTTTCACACTCTGAAGCCCTGTACACACGGCCAGGAATTCCGTCTGTTTGAAAACCGTCAGTTTTCCTGAGGGGATTCCTGCCAAGCTTGCCATGTATACACGGCCACACAAAAGACCCGCTGTTCATTTGAATGGCAAGAAGGCGGTGACATCAAAGACTACGACGAGGCGGCTAAATTACGTTCTATGCTACCGTGCATGCATCAAATTATTATCGAGCATGCACGGTTTATTTCCCCTTCAGGTATGCATACAGATGACCGGTTTTCTCTGCAGCAAACACTCTGCCAGGAATTCCAACGGCAAAATGGAGAGCAGGTTCTCTTTTTTTCCGGCAGTTTTCCTGTCGGGAGAACTGCTAGGGAGCATACACACGGCTGGGGTTTCCGGCAAAAAGCTCTCCTGGCAGTTTTCCTGCCAGGAAAACCGGTCGTGTGTACGAGGCTTAACAATTAAAATATTTGCAGAATTTGTGTTTTTCCCCAAAAAATTAATTTTAGGTTTTCAAGCATATAGCATTAAGTTTTGCCTTGTCACAAATAGTGGTCATTTCAGCATGGTCTATGGCTAGGAGTCATTCCAACATGTGCCTATGGCCGGAAGTCATTCCAGAAGCCATTCCAGCATGGTCTATGGCCAGAAGTCATTCCAGCATGGTCTATGGCCAGAAGTCAAGCTATTGAGGTTTATTCATGTTTCCACTATCAAAAAGAAACACAATCCCGCTATAAGCTTTAGTAAAATATGAAATGGAAGATGGCTAATGAATGTTTGTTCTTTCACCCTATAAAATGGTGGTCAAATGAATGACCTGGTGATCTGTGAATTTCTTCTTTGAGTACTAGTAAGTAAACAGAATATTTTCTTAGTACAAGAGTTGAACATGTCTTGACCCTACATAAACACTGCAAGAACCCTTGAATGAATGTTACCAAGGCAATCAAATCATATCAGCTGGAAATGAAAATATAAACAAGTCAGAAAAATAGGGCAATCAAGGACTCCGGGGGAAGGAAGTAGTGGATGGCCAGATATGCCAGGACCTTTTCAAACCTGCTGCAGACATGCCGGCCCCCTGAAAAGTGATCATGGAGTGGATCCCTTTTCCTGGAAGGTAATATGTCACCTCCTCTCCATCTGTTTTAACCCTGACAAGCCTGCACTACTCTGCCACAACTGTGTGCATTATACATGGTTGTGTATGACCCCCATTCTTTACACACTGAATGTGGCATGGGTATAATTTTTGCCACAGCTGTGAAACAAAGCATTGCAGCATGTCTACAGCCCCTTCTAACCATCGTTGCAGTTTAAGGGGGAGGTCAAGATGTGGTAAAACGGTGTCACAACTACTTACTGTATTTTTACTGCCCCCTGACTGCCCCTGTGTACCAAACCTTTGAGCCACAATTACTTTTGTGTATATTCAAGAGCCTGCATACTTTAAAGCAAACCCGTCACTTTGCTTAACCAGGGCAAAGTATAAAATTCACTTTTACAGCCCACATCAAGTACTAATACTTTTCTGGGGTGTTTGTTTATTCCCTTTAATATGGATAGTTGGCCTCTGTTATTTAGCCAGAGATGTAATCACCTTCACCTTCTTCTTGGTAATGTAATAATGTACTATTTGTGTTGGCCCTGTGTGATGTTAGGCGGCTTGGTTGTGCCACCGCTATTGAGTTTTATGCACTATAAGGAAAACTTCACATAAAAATAATTTCCAAAAAAAGTACTAATACTTACCTTCATAATACTTTCCACTACTCTTTTTACATGCCAGAGAAATATAGAGTACTTTAAAGTACGACGGAGCATGTGACCCTTTCTCCCAACTACAGCCTGAAATTCTTACCTTCTTCTATTGCAAATGTTGCCCTATGTTTTCTGCAGTACTGGTAACCTAAATTCCTAAGCATTAGATAGGATGATCTCTGCTGAAGGGTAGAATCATAAAAAAAAAAAAAAAAATCATTTTCAGTTTATAATTATACATTACAAAGATTCTTTTGAACATTTTTGCAGATTTATACCCCCCTTGAACCTGATGAAATTACTGTCTTCTTTCTCAAACTGATTATTAATGGGAAGGGTAAGAATTCATTATAATCACCTAAACAAATCTCAGTGTTGAATTGTGAAATTCTGCAGTCTCTGTATCTGCTTAGAAGGGGACTAGCCTTATAGACATAGCCAGGGAAGCTGGCATGAGGATCCCTCTTTGGGGAAGACAACCTAAAGACAAACTTTTCAGAGTTATTAAAGTGGGCTAACAGGTCCCAGCATATCCGGAGGCTATGCCTCATTGACTTTCATTGCTTACTTCAGATTGGCCAGACTTATACTGGAGGGAGATGGAATTGCTCAGTTAGGGATTGTGGGAGATATAGTTTCAGTGAGGACAGCCCTCCCCATTTGGAGGAAACAACAATCACCAGGGAGCTAGGTGGTCTGAGTAGGAAGAGCGTAGGAAATTCATCAGGCTGCTTGTGAAGGAGCCAGTGCATTGTTCACCGAAGGGCGATTTCCGGGTAGGCTCTGCGGCTACCAGACCAAGGGCTGGAGCGCAAACGATGGGTCTTTGCTGGGACGCAACAGCGTGAGGGGGAATGATGTCACACCTAAGGACAAAGATGCAACGTGTTTCGGTGCATGCGCCGTGAATTGGTAGGAATCACAGAGCGCACCTTTTTAAAGCTGGGTGTAATGGCTGTATACAGCCTGTTTATATATGCCTGTGTGGTGTTGCCACATTAGGTACATGCACCGAAACGCGTTGCATCTTTGTCCTCGGGTGTGACGTCATTCCCCCTCACGCCGTTGCATCCCAGCAAAGACCCATTGTTTGTGCTCCAGCCCTCAGTCTGGTAGCCGCAGAGCCTACCCGGAAATCGCCCTTCAGTGAACAACGCACTGGCTCCTTCACAAGCAGCACCAGCGCAGCGAACAGGTCCTACAGCGACAAGAGACCACACATCTCGGCTGAGGATAGACTGCCTGGACCCCCTTTACATGCCTGTACACAGTTATCTCAATGTGAGTGCTTTGATGCTATTTTTACATTAAAGTTTACAGTCTTTCTAAGTGGCGCCTGTTTTTTGTTTCTGTTTCTGTTCCATGCATCGGAGTTCGGCTTCGGCTCCCCACACAAGGCTGCCCAGATCCAGAGACTGTTTTCTCATTTTAGAGCTATTAGCTCAAAGGACTTTTTATGGAAAATTATTTTATCTTCTGTCAGTGTGCGCCATTATTGTAAATATTATCTGCACATGCAGCCCTACACAGCGGGTTTGCCGGTCACCTTCTGCATCTATATTGTAATAAAGTGGGTATGCTGGTCACCATTTGCGGCTGCAAGCATCCAGAGCATGTTTCCCGGTTTAGACACACCATCATTCTAGGAGGGACCCCTCCACCTTCAGAACTTACCACTGACACACAGGATTGTTGAAAGGGTTGACAACTCACGAGACACTCTGAACCACAAAACATAAGCAAGACCCCTATTACTCAGCTTGCCATTAGGCTCTTCAGACACTAACATACTTCTACTATACTTTATTGAGGGGTGTCATATTATCTGTCTTGGATTACTTTACCACCTAGGATTCAATTAACTCCTCTTTGCACCTGCCTCTGCCCCTACATTACTGCTAAACCCTGTTCAAGTTTCTCCTACCAAAACTATTTGTCAAGCCTTCACCTCCCTTAACTTGGGGTGTCAGAAAACCACTCAGCAACACTACTATTGCACCACCATATGGTCCCCCCACAAGCTGACAGAAATAACTCTAATTTTGTTTTCTCCTTTTTTCCAATTGGGGGACTTAGTCCTAACAGAGTCATTCCCAGGGCCCAAGGCAGCATAGCCTTTGGGGATTGTATTTTCCTTTCTTAGCTGTTCTTACATTACTCTAGGCCTGGGCCCATTTAACTTATAGTGCTGTGGTATAGAAGTGCTCTGTGTAGGATGTTGTATTATCTTATCTTGGTCATAGTTTGTACTACTCTGTCTTATTTAACCAATTCACTAGCAATACAGACAGCATTTGCTCAACCTGGTGTGGCTTATTCAAAAGAGGGGGTGTGTCAGAGCGGTACTGGCCGCTAACTAGAAGAAAATGTACTATGTTTCAGAAAGCTCATTAAACCAGCAGCTCCTTAGGGGGTGCACTACATAGATTATCTCACCAAAAAATAAACTCCTTTTCCAGGGAATGCCTGTAATGCGACTAATAGACTAGTAAAAATCAATGAACCAATCACACAGGGAGGAAATTCGATTTCTAGGAGCATTCTATGTGTTATTGATAGTTTTAGAAAATTGCAGCATCTGCAGTTAAAAAAGCAAAGGTTATATACAGTAGGTGTTTGTGATATTGTGCTTTTAGCACGACAGCGTCACGCTGATACTCGGCGACAGGGTGCCGAGATCTCGCCGACATCTCACACTCACTGGAATAGTGACAGCACATCCCAGCAAGCGCGTCATAGAAGCGACGGGAGATCCGACTTGGATTCCCGCCAATTCTACACGTGTGCGGCGTTTGTTATGAATCCTGAGGGGGAAGTCCCCGCCGGATTTTAAATAAAAATCCGGCATGGGTCCCCCCCTCAGGAGCATACCGGGCCCTTAGGTCTGTTATGGGTTGTAAGGAGAGCCCCCCTACGCCGAAAAAAACGGCGTAGGGGGTCCCCCTACAATCCATACCAGACCCGTATCCAAAGCACGCTACCCGGCCAGCCAGGAAGGGAGTGGGGACGAGCGAGCGCCCCCCCCTCCTGAGCCGTACCAGGCTGCATGCCCTCAACATGGGGGGGTTGGGTGCTCTGGGGCAGGGGGGCGCACTGCGGCCCCCCACCTCAGAGCACCCTGTCCCCATGTTGATGAGGACAGGGCCCCTTCCCGACAACCCTGGCCGTTGGTTGTCGGGGTATGCGGGCGGGAGGCTTATCGGAATCTGGGAGCCCCCTTTAATAAGGGGGCCCCCAGATACCGGCCCCCCCACCCTAAGTGAATGAGTATGGGGTACATCGTACCCCTACCCATTCACCTGCAAGAAAAGTGGTAAAAACACAAATAAACCACACAGTGTATTAAAATATTTTATTTTTCTGCTCCGGAGGCCGCCCCCTGTCTTCTTTATTAGCTCTTTTACCAGGGGGGGCTTCTTCTTTGACGTCTTCGGGTGGGTGGGGGCCGCCGTCTGGTTCTCTTCCACCGCCGGGGGGGGGTGGCTTTTAAAAAAGCCCCCACCCCCCCGGCGGGTTTCCTCCGGCGTCTTCGGCGGGGCTCTTCTTCTTCCGCTATCCCGACGGGTCTTCTCAACTCTCCGGGGTTCTCCTTCTGTCTTCGCCGCTCTCCGTTGTTGACTCGGCGCACCCCGGTTCTTCGTCTCGCTGTCCGGTGTCTTCTTCCGTGCTGTACGTCTTCTCCTTCCGTGCTGTGATGAGTTCTTCTTCCGTGCTGTGACGTCATGTTCTTCACTTCTCTCCTTCTCCCGATGTTGACTCGCCGGTCCTCCTCGCTGAAATGACGGATGCGCGCCTTGCATCGGACCTATATAGGCCTCACAGTCCCATCATGCTCTGTACCTACCCATGTGATACCTACCACGTGGTAGGTATCACATGGGTAGGTACAGAGCATGATGGGACTGTGAGGCCTATATAGGTCCGATGCAAGGCGCGCATCCGTCATTTCAGCGAGGAGGACCGGCGAGTCAACATCGGGAGAAGGAGAGAAGTGAAGAACATGACGTCACAGCACGGAAGAAGAACTCATCACAGCACGGAAGGAGAAGACGTACAGCACGGAAGAAGGGACCGGACAGCGATACGAAGAACCGGGGTGCGACGAGTCAACAGCGGAGAGCGGCGAGACCCCCCGGATAGCGGAGAAGACCCGTCGGGATAGCGGAAGAAGAAGAGCCCCGCCGAAGACGCCGGAGGAAACCCGCCGGGGGGGTGGGGGCTTTTTTAAAAGCCACCCCCCCGGCGGTGGAAGAGAACCAGACGGCGGCCCCCACCCACCCGAAGACGTCAAAGAAGAAGCCCCCCCTGGTAAAAGAGCTAATAAAGAAGACAGGGGGCGGCCTCCGGAGCAGAAAAATAAAATATTTTAATACACTGTGTGGTTTATTTGTGTTTTTACCACTTTTCTTGCAGGTGAATGGGTAGGGGTACGATGTACCCCATACTCATTCACTTAGGGTGGGGGGCCGGTATCTGGGGGCCCCCTTATTAAAGGGGGCTCCCAGATTCCGATAAGCCTCCCGCCCGCATACCCCGACAACCAACGGCCAGGGTTGTCGGGAAGGGGCCCTGTCCTCATCAACATGGGGACAGGGTGCTCTGAGGTGGGGGGGGCCGCAGTGCGCCCCCCTGCCCCAGAGCACCCAACCCCCCCATGTTGAGGGCATGCAGCCTGGTACGGCTCAGGAGGGGGGGGGGCTCGCTCGTCCCCACTCCCTTCCTGGCTGGCCGGGTAGCGTGCTTTGGATACGGGTCTGGTATGGATTGTAGGGGGACCCCCTACGCCGTTTTTTCCGGCGTAGGGGGGCTCTCCTTACAACCCATAACAGACCTAAGGGCCCGGTATGCTCCTGAGGGGGGGCCCATGCCGGATTTTTATTTAAAATCCGGCGGGGACTTCCCCTTCAGGATTCATAACAAACGCCGCACACGTGTAGAATTGGCGGGAATCCAAGTCGGATCTCCCGTCGCTTCTATGACGGCTCTGTCTCCATCGCGGCAAGCCAGCTCGGCGCTGGCTCCCGCGATGGGGCTCGTAGGTGCTCAATCTCGCTGAGAAAGAGAGCGAGATTGACACAAAATCGGGTTCACCTACTGTATGTCATATTGGGCTCTATTCAATAAAGCCTATTGCACGCAGTATTTGGGTCATGTGACACATTTTTCCCAATTATTACATGTGATACTAAGAATGTAAATTCACTAGCCCTTAAAACGCAAAAGAGCCGACAGCTGCTGGTGTCCAGTGAATAGCTGGTTGTTAAGGAGCCATCACCTGCTGCATTCTTAACAACCATGATCTGCTGTCAGCGGAATTCCCTGCTGACAGGAGAATATAAACAAAAGAAGAGCAGGCATAAAAAAAACACCGTGGGTGTCCCACTTATCCGTACCAGGCCCTTTGGGGCACCACACTTCCCGCCACCACACTTCCCACAGCCCTGGACTAGTTGTGGGGTTGCCTGTGACTTATCAGAATTTGGAATCCCCCAGAACCCCCCCCGCCCCATGGGAATGAGTAATGGGCAAAATAAATTGAAACCAAGCCCCTGTCAATGACTAGGGTAAAGTGTCATCTGGATATCACAAGTGACCCTGCCCATTAGTACATGTTAAAATCCTGCATCACTTCAAGAAAGAGCATTTTTAGGCCTCATGCACACTGGACGTTTTTGGACGTTTTTACAGCAGGTGTTTTTGTCAGTAGACGTTTTTTTCTATAGTCAATAAACTCTCCATAATGTTATCCTATGTGTCCATGCACACATAGGCTGTTATCAGCAGTTTTGGGCAGTGGCATTTTTGAGCAGTAAAAAAACTAGTGGGTTCTGAGAGACAGTTTTCAGCTGTAAGAATGCTCTAACGCTGATAAACGCTCAAAAACGTCACTCACCAGCGTTTTTTAAAGTTTTTGATTCATTGAAAAAAAAAAAATTCTTCAACAAAAAAAAAAAAGCTAAAAAACTCGAATAAACGCAAAAAAACGCTATTGAAAAAAGTTGAAAAACTCACTGCAAAGCTACTGGCGTTTTTATAACGTTATTTTAACGTCAAGTGTGCAATTGGCCTAATAGTGATTTTTATTGAATTGTTAAATATTTTGAAAAACGCTATGTGCTATTTTACCACTGAGCCCATAATCAGTCTTTTACCAAAATAGATGTTTTTCTTTAAAAGTAGTTTTTGGCGCTTTGTTTTTACACCTTTCCTTTTTAAATTAGTGTATTACAGTCTCATATTTCATATTAGTAGTTCTTAGGTACAAATGTGTATAACGTTTATTGGCTTTACAGAGAATCTATTGTTTTCAGTCAGGTCAGACCTATAATCAAAGATGTAAGATGGCCATACACTATACAATCTATTTGTAAAAATGTTGGTACATTTCCTTTAGATTTACCAAAATTACACAATATTAGATTAAACATAAAAATAACTCATAAATAATGTGATTTTATAGGTGCCAACTAAATAGAACATAGTAAATGCTTTAAAAATACTTTATTACAATATGTATCAGTCTTATAAATATAATTAAAAACATTTTTTTTAGGGTACATAGATGCTTGTAACACATTTCTTGTACCAAAGTTAAAGGAGTTGTAAAGGAATTTTTTTTTTTTTTGCTCAAATGACTGTTTACAGGGTATAGAGACATAATAGTTAACTGATTCCTTTAAAAAATAGATAACAATCAATCATATAATGTACCTTCAGTTTCTAGTTTCATTTTTGCATGTTGTTTCCTGGTTCTGTGATGTACAGAGCACAGAGCCAATACAGGGCAGTGATGGTTTGGAAAACAAAACTGATTGGTGCTGAGGGGTTTTAGACACACAGTAATCACACCTCCTTGATTAGTGACCACAGAGAGAAAGCTCCCAGCACTGTGGTTATCAGGAAACAGACAACCAGGAAGTGTGGAGATCAGAGAAGAATTACAGCAACTTGAGAGCAAAAACGAACAATGAGGACATGAAAACAGCACTGCATTACATAGCACAGTCAGAGGAGAATGAAAACCCCTCCTACAAGCTTTTACAAGGTACTTATATGCCTTGTACACACAATCGCGATTTCCGACAAGAAAAAAACTTTTTTTTTTCAGTAGGAAAACGACTGAAATTTGTCTTGCATACACACGGTCACACTTTCATCTTGGATGAAATTCCGAACGTCAAGAACGCGGTTACGTGCGACGAGCCAAGATCAATGAAGTTCAATAGGCAGTTCAGCTCTTCTGCTTCATTCTGAGCATGCACGTTTTTTTCGTGTTGTAATTGCATACAGACTATCGCGATTCCTGACAGGAATTTTTCCCGTCACGAAAATTGAGATCCTGCTCTCAATATTTTCTTGGCCGGAATTCTGTCAGAATTTGTGACAAAAAGCTCACATCGCACTTTTCTCTTGAAGAATCTCTATCATGTGTACGAGGCATTAGAAGTCACAAGACTGCTTTATGCTGCTAATGAGAAAATGTATTTAGGAGCTTATATTTACTAAAATAATTGCATTTTTATGTTTTGTGTACTGTGGGAGAACAGATATACTGAATGCAGGGTCCTGGGATTAGTAACGCTTTAAAGCATTTACTATGTGTTCTATTTAGTTGGCACCTATAACATCACATCATTTATGTTTTTTTTTCATGTTTATCACATTGGGGATGTGGTGCCCAAGTCATTTCCCATGAACATTTATATAATAATATACAATATTAGTGCACATCTAAATAATCCATACAGTTGCATCAAATCAGACTGTTTCTGATCCTATGCACTACATAGGTAATGGTAAAACTAAAGGAGATTGTGCATTCAGATTGTATAATGTAAGGTCATCACTGGAGATAATAAGCAAAGATTACTATAAGTAATATACAGTGTACATATACAGCCGTGGCCAAGTTTTGAGAATGGCACAAATATTAATTTTCACAAAGTCTGCTGCTTCAGAGTTTTTAGATGTTTTTGTCAGATGTTACTATGGTATACAAAAATATAATTACAAGCATTTCAAGTGTCAAAGGCTTTTATTGACAATTACACAAAGTTTATGCAAAGAGTAAAAAAAATTGCAGCGTTGAACCTTGATCTCTGCAATTCGCCCTGGCATGCTGTCAATCAACATCTTGGCCACATCCTGACTGATGGCAGCTCATTCTTGCATAATCAATGCTTGGAGTTCCGTTTTTTTTTTTTATTCACCCGCTTCTTGAGGATTGACCAGAAGTTCTCAATGGGATTAAGGTCTTGGGAGTTTCCGGGCCACCGACCCAAAATGTTGATGTTTTGTTCCCCAAGCCACTTTTGCCTTATGGCAAGGTGCTCCATCATGCTGGAAAATGCATTGTTCCTCACCAAACTCTTCTTGGATAGTTGGGAGAAGTTGCTCTCGGGAATGTTTTTGTACCATTCATTATTCATGGCCGTGTTCTTAGGCAAAATTGTGAGTGAGCCTATTCCCTTGGCTGAGAAGAAACACCACACATGAATGGAATGGTCTCGGGTTGCTTCACTGTTGGCATTACACAAGACAAGTTTTTTTCTGGATGCCCCAAACAATCAGAAAGGGGATTCATCAGAAAAAATGACTTTACCCCAGTCCTCAGCAGTCCAATCCCTGTACCTTTTTCAGAATATCAGTCTGTCCCTGATGTTTTTCCTGGGGAGAAGTGGTTTATTTGCTGCCCTTCTTGGTCATCCTCCAAAAGTCTTTGCCTCACTGTATGTACAGATTCACTCACACCTGCCGGCTGCCATTCCTGAGCAAGCTCTGCACTGGTGGTGCCCCAATCCCACAGCTGAATCAACTGTAGGGGACAGTCCTGGCACTTGCTGGACTTTCTTGGGCGCCCTGAAGCCTTGTTCACAAATGTAGTGGAAATGTTTTTTTGTGGAATTAAGTTCATTTTCATGACAAAGAGGGACTTTGAAATTAATCATTAATCATTGAAATTAATCTGATTACTCTTCATAACATTCTGGAGTATATGAAAATTGCCATCATAAACACTGATGCAGGAGACTTTGTGAAAAAAAAATATTTGTTTCATTCTCAAAACCTTTGACCATGGCTGTACAGTACTGTGCAAACGTTTTAAGCAGGTGAGTATAAATGTTGTAAAGTAAGAATGCTTTCAAAAATATATATTTTAATTGTTTATATTTATCAATTTACAAAATGCAAAGTGAGTGGACAGAAGAAAAATAGAAATCAAATCAGTATATGGTATGACTCCGTCATGTCCTATAATTAGGGAGGCATGTGATTGGCCAACAAATGATTCTGCAGCAGGACATTGATCCCAAACATACAGCCAATGTCATTAGAAACTATTTTCAGTGCAAGAATAAAGAACAAGGAATGCTGAAAATTATGGGTTGGCCCCACAGAGCCCTGATCTCAACACCATTGAGTTTGTTTGGGATTATGTGAAGAGACAGAAGAATAAAGCCTCGTACACACGACCGAGTTTCTTGCTGGGATTTTTTTTTGCCGAGGAAACCGGTCATGTGTAAATTTTTCGACGAGGAAACTGTCGAGGATACCGTCGAGCCAAAAAAAAAGCATGTCTTCTTTTTCTTCGACGGGAATGGAGAAACTTGCCTTGTCGAGTTCCTCGACAGCCTAACAAGGAACTCGACGAGGAAAACGATGTGTTTCGCCCGTCGAGTTCCTCGGTCGTGTGTACGAGGCTTAAGAGGCAGCCTACATCCACAGAAAATCTGTGACTAGTTCTCCAAGATGTTTGGAACAACCTACCTGTCGTTCCTTCAAAAATGATGTGCAAGTGTACCCAGAAAGTCTGATGCTGGTTTTAAGGCAAAGGGTGGTCACACCGGATATTGATTTGGATAAAAATTGCTTTATTATGGTAACATCGCTCAGATTCATATTGCAATTTGTAATATTTTTTTTTAATCTTCTGTATAGATTACATCCTTTGTATTAGTGTATTTATGGGTGTCACTTGAGCAGGAAATCAGGGCCACCTGCATCCCACATTGCCATGCTTAGACCTTTCATCTGGTTGTTTGTGCACAGAACAGTGTATTGTGAGTGTACCTTGTTTACCCAAAAAAAGTTGCTCTGATGATGCCACTATTCTGCAGTTACTTCAATACACATGAACTATAGGTTTACGTTGAGTAAAAAGAATGAAAATATATCCTATAATCAGAACCTTTGTGTTTTTGTTTATCAGAAAATAAGGGTATTCATCTTCATATAAATACTATTCATCCTCTTAAAAAGAAATGACCCAGCTATTCTTACAACACCATATAATGCACTGCAGCCAAAGGTTATATTTAATTTCATGATCATAAAGCAGAACTGTTCACAGTAGGTCTCTATTTCTCTTGTGAAATTGTTCCTATATCGCCAATTCAGAAAAGAACTACATCGTTTAACAGTTGTTAGGAGGGATTAATGATGATTACACCACAGGTATTAAACTGGAGAGGATTTATAAAGCTTTAGCCTGTGATTTGCTGGAAAAATAGGATAAAAACTACCAACACTACCAGAAGAAGACCTTTGTTATCACAATGTCCATTACCAAGATAAGCCCTGTACACACGGGCAAGAATCTCTTCAGGAAAAAATGTCGCCCAAGTGTACAGACTATCCTTTCAAAAGAACGGCGGTTCTCTTGAAAGTAAAGAATGCAGTGACGTCATCGCGTATGACGAGCATGCGCTCGTCACATTCGATGCCGTCGCCGCCATCTTGCTGCACTCTACCTATGCCTAGGAAGCTACCGCGCATGTGTCAAAGTCATTTCGATCATGCGCGGGTTTCCACGGCGACCAGGTAAGTATACACACTCTCGGGTTTCTTGGCAATAAAACTGCTGAGAATCTCACGATGAGAAAATAGAGAACATGTTCTCTATTTTTCTCGTCTAGATTTTGGGCAGTTTTCTTGTCGAGAAACCTGAGAGCCTCGTACACACGCCTGGTTTACTCGGCAAGAAAGCTCTGCCAGCAGTTTTCTTGCTGGTTCTTGCCGAGTAAACCAGGCGTGTGTACGAGGCTTTAAATGCACCTGCTGTAACAGTATACCATGAGTTCACAACCCCTGGAAATGCTGTTTGCGCCGGCACCCACTGCCATTGGCTGTAATTGACAGATCACTAGGCTGTCAACTACAAAGCCTGGCCCACCCACCTCCGTAATGTTGTTGAAAACCTGAGGCTGAGGACATTGACGTACTGTGCAGAAGAAGCTCAACTACATGTCTACCCTGCATTTCTGAAGTGCATTGAATGTATTGAATCTGATCTAAGGTCTAAAGTGCATGTATTGAGGCTGATCTGATGTATGAAGTGAATGTATTGGACCCGGTCAGAGGTCTGAAGTGCATTTATTTGATCTGATCTGAAGCCTGAAATGCATATTTTTGATTTGAGTCGAGTTCTGAAGCGCATGTATTGGATTTGATCTAAAATCTGAAGCAGTGTTGCCAACCTACCAGATTGAAATTTACTGACACAACACCCAAATTTTACTGGCACACCCAAGTATTTACTGTCATCTCCAAAAGTTACATAAATACAGTTTTAAGTGCAAATTAGAGTATTTAGGCTACAAACAAATACAATATGCAATTAGCAATATGATTTAAGGTAGACAATAAGGCAAACAACATATTTCTTATTTTATTTTCAACTAGCTGAATACCCGGCGTTGCCCGGTCTTCCTATCTTAACCTTTTGGGGAGGAAAATCATAGTAATATAAATATACCCATCTTTTATATAAGGGTGTAGGTAAGGGTTAATTTAACTGTCATATATTTTTATTTGGCATATAAGTAATATGTGTACCAGGTATTATTGAAATATCTCCAGGCGTACAGAAGTTATGTGGGAACATACATTTCCTATTGATTTGCATGGGACTTTAAACAAAAACCCCGACCCTCACAAATGGGGGTAGTTAAGGGATAAATTAACTTTCCTATAGTTTAAGTGGACATATAAGTAACATGTGACCAAGTGTTATCGAAATATGTACAGCCGTTTGGAAGTTATGAAGTAACATGTATTTCCCATAGAGTTGAATGGGACTTTAAAGAAAAACCCCGACCATGGCAAATGGGGGTGGGTAAGGGTTAAACCACCTATCCTATGTTTGTTGCTGACATATAAGTAACATGTGTGCCAAGTTTCATGTTAATATCTTTAGCCGTTTGGACGTGATGCTGGAACATACATACACACACACACACACACACGTTGAGTTTTATATATATAGATATAGTAAGTAAGTAGCTCAGGGACAGGTAAGGCACCACCTCCACCAGAGCCACCCTATCACACTGTAGCAGGCACTCAGATGGTCTCAGTCAGCTGTGGATCAAGCAGAGCATCACAGCCATATTTTTTACTGGCAACCTTTTACTTTTACTGGCAGAAGAAATTTGCCTGTGTTTTACTGGCTGCCAGTTAAAATACTGATGGTTGGCAACACTGATCTAAAGTGCATGCACTGGGGCTGAACATGTAATAATTATTTAAAACATAGATATGTTGTTAATGGGAAGTTAAACTCAATCAGGGCTTTTTTCAGCAGGAAATGCAGTCTATGCATTAACCACTTGCTTACTGGGCACATATACCCCCTTCCTGCTCAGGCGAAATTTCAGCTTTCAGCACTGCGTCGCTTTAAATTAAAATTGCGCGGTCGTACGACGTGCCTCCCAAACAAAATTTATGTCCTTTTTTCCCACAAATAAAGATTTCTTTTGGTGGTATTTGATCACCTCTGCGGTTTTTCTTTTTTGCGCTATAAACAAAAAAAGAGCGACAATTTTGAAAAAAAAAAACACAATATTTTTTACTTTTTGCTATAACAAATCCAATTTAAAAAAAAAATATATATATTTTTTTTCAGTTTAGGCCGATATGTATTCTACATATTTTTGGAAAAAAAAATCGCAATAAGCGTATAGTGATTGGTTTGCGCAAAAGTTATAGTGGCTACAAAATAGGGCATAGGATTCTGATTTTTTTTTTTATTTTTTTTTTTTTACTAGTAATACGGCGATCTGTGAATTTTGTCAGGACTGCGATATTGCGGCGGACACATCGGACACTTTTGACACATTTTTGGGACCATTCACATTAATACAGCGATCAGTGCTATAAAAATGCATTGATTACTGTATAAATGTGACTGGCAGGGAAGGGGTTAACACTAGGGGGCGAGGAAGGGGTTAAATGTGTATTCTGGGAGTGATTCTTACTTTGGGGGGAGGGGACTGACTGGGGGAGGTGACCGATGCTGTGTCCTTATGTACAAGGGACACAGCATCTGTTTCCTCTCCCTGACAGGACGTGGAGCTCTGTGTTTACACACACAGCTATACGTCCTTGCTCTGTCATTGCCATTGCTCTGTCATCGCAGCCGCCAGGCACGCGCATCGGCATACCGGAGATGCCCCCCAGTGGCCGGAGGACGCGAGGATGTCAAAAGATGGCCTCCCGGATTTATAGAGCCACCTGGAGGCCGTCTTTTGACTATGGCCCGTGTCTAAAGTAGTTAAGATAAAAACATTCTGTGTGTAGCAGCCTCTCCAGCACCCCCTAATTACCTGAGCCCCATCTCTCTCCAGTGATGTCCACGAGTGTCTTCGCAATCTGGGACTTTCCTCCTAATTGGCTGAGACACAGCAGCAGCTCCGTTGGCTATTGCGGCTGTCAATCAAAGTCAGTTAGCCAACCAGGGGAGAGAGGGGGCAGGGTCGGGTCCGGGCTCTGTGTCTGAATAGACACACAGAGCTGTGACTCGGCTTGGATGCTCCCATAGCAAGCTGCTTGCTGTGGGGGCAATCGACAGGCGGGAGGGGCCAGAAGCATTGAATAGGGACCCGAGAAGAGGAGGATCTGGGCTGCTCTGTGCAAAACCAATTGCACAGAGCAGGTAAGTATAACATGTTTTTTTTTTTTTATCAAGATTTTATAATCATATAAAAAAAAGGTTATACTTACCTGCTTTGTGCAAGGATATTGCACAGAGCGACCACTTACTTCCTCTTCTGTGGTCCCCCTGATGGTGCTGTGGGCTCCTCCACTTCTCCGATTGTCTGATTGCACTCCCCTCGGCTGGGCTATTGCTATACAGTCAGGCCCCATACACACCATAGAATCTATCCGCAGATAAATCCCATCAAATGGGTTTCTGCGGATAGATTCTATGGTGTGTACACTCCGTCGGATATTTATCCGCAGATAAATCTCCCCTGGGATGGATTTCCAGCAGATGGATATTTGCTGACATGCTCAACAAATCCATCTGCTGGAATCCATTCCAACGGATGGATCCGCTCGTCTGTACAGACTTACCGGATCCATCCGTCTAAAGGGATTCCCCGCACGCGTCGTAATGATTTGACGCATGCGTGGAATTCCTTATATGACAGCGTCGCGCCCGTCGCCGCGTCATAATAGCGGCGACGGCGCGACACGTCATCGGCAGAGGATTTCAGCGCGGATTTCAATGCGATGGTGTGTACACGCCATCGCATAGAAATCCTCTGAAATCCTCGAGAGGATTTATCCGCGGATACGGTCCGCTGGACCGTATCTGCGGATAAATCCTCTCGTGTGTATGGGGCCTCATGCTCGAAATTGTTGGCACCCCAGGAAATCAAGTATTTCTCATAGAAAGTATTGCAGTGTATTTGCTATACACATGTTAATTCCCTTTGTGTGTATTGGAACAAAACAAAAAAAGGGAGGAAAAAAAGCAAATTGGACATAATGTCACACAAAACTCAAAAAATGGGCTGGTCAAAATTCTTGGCACCCTTAACTTAATATTTGGTTGCACACCCTTTGGAAAAAAAAACTGAAATCAGTCGCTTCATATAACCATCAATAAGCCTCTTACACCTCTCACCTGGAATTTTGGACCACTCTTCCTTTGCAAACTGCTCCAGGTCTCTCTTATTGGAAGGGCGCCTTTTCCCCAACAGTAATTTTAAGATCTCTCCACAGGTGTTCATTGGATTTAGATCTGGACTCATTGCTGGCCACTTTAGAACTCTCCAACGATTTGTTGCCATCCATTTCTGGGTGCTTTTTGACCTATGTTTGGGGTCATTGTCCTGCTGGAAGACCCAAGATCTCGGACGCAAACCCAGCTTTCTGACACTGGGCTCTACAGTGCGACCCAAAATCCTTTGGTAATCCTCAGATTTCATGATGCCTTGCACACATTCAAGGCACCCAGTGCCAGAGGTAGAAAAACAACCCCAAAACATCATTGAAGTATCATATTGTTTCAGCTCATTCTAGCCCTGTATCCTTGCATGTTATGATTTTTGACAAATATTGCCTGAGAAAGATTTAAAATACCCTTTTCTTCATTGAAAATACTGCCTACTGCCATTCCCTATAGTGCTTTGTGCTGGGATACCTGAGTAACAGACACACAGACTTGTATTCCAGAGAAGAGAAGGTGTATGTCTAGTAAGGTCTGGTACTGAATGCTGATTAATAATAGAGGTAGGTCTGACACTGGTGCCTATTGGATTGCACATTTATATTTACATGCTGCACAATTGCTGTAAAATGAAAATCTAAATTGCTGGTACAATGACTACCTGAATGTATATATTTCTGTGACTTCAGTTGAATGTTAAAGTAAAACTCCATCTAGGATGAAAATCACCAGAAAACTCACATCCTATGGGGCTGTATTTACTAGATTATTTTTTTTATCTGGTTTTGCTCGCAACTAATTTAAAATCCCTTCAAGGCAACTTTCTCTTATATCAAAAGAAATAGACGAGGGAGGATTCAATGTTGGATCAAAGTGTATCATGAAAAATGGCTGGAGTGTTGTGTACAACCTATAAGAACAGCATGTTGTCTTAGACAGGCTCCACTTTCTGCTGCAGTTTTCCCCTGGTACATCCACAAACAAGCATAGACACAGATTGCAAAAAAAATAAAAAAGCACAACAACATTTTGTGTTTTTTTTTTTGTTGTTTTTACAACATTTTGAGTTTTACCTGGAGTTCCCTGAAAAGACCCTATAGGAATCAGTGTCCGATTTGGAATTTTTTAGAGGAATCAAAAGGCAAACAGCAAAATGTGCATCTGATGCAGCATCATCCCCTTGGATTAAAAATGTCTGCTCACTAGGGTTGCAATCATCTAATAATGATAACCTTTAACTTTATATGCTAAATAGAGAATAGACTTAATAAGGATGCATCCACAGCAAGAGGAGGTTTGCCGAAGCCTGCTACAGACATTTGTCACCTACATTCTAGCAGTAAGTCTCACCATCTCATCTGTTGACATTAATTTCGTTAGCACACTGCAACATGTTGGTTCTACAAAGATGTAATAACTTATAATTTCAATACCTTTGCATTTACACAGTTATGGTGATTGATATAAACATTTGCTTGCCCTTTAATATTTAAAAAATAATATAAACAAGCCCTAAAAACATTGTGATATGGGGCACATATTTTAGGTCTTTGCCAGGTGCCAGTGGTTCCATATTCCATGCTTGATATAGATAAATGAGTGTCAATATCACTAATGTAGCCAGGTGCTTGGCTAACAACGGAGAGTGAGAGAACCACTGGCTGTAGCTATGTAGCTGCTGTCCTGCAGTGCTGAACTGGTTAATAGCTATATCTGCAGTAGGAGGGATCTGCTGAGCAAGAAGAGTTCAATAGACTGAGTAAGGTCGGGGTTGTAATTCAGAGGAGAGAGACTTTAATCAAGTGCGTTTGAACTACATTTCCCAGAGAGAGATTGCCAGAAAGAGGGAAAAGAGCTGCATTTTCCTAGGCTGTAAAAGACACAATTTCCTCTTGCCATGAGAGAGCCCGTAGAGTGAACATTGCTGTCCAGTATGCACCACAACTGCTGCAGCATGGCGGCCTAAGCAGAAAATGGAGTGCTAAGTCTGGGGCTGCTGGTAGAGAGACTGAGCCCTGTTCATACAGCCATATAATGGCCTTATTGCTGCCTGCAGGCTTGACTGGGACTATTCTTATGTGCACCAGCAGTACAATTGGGCCCTAACGCTAGCCGGTTGAAGAGTTAGGACCAAATATTGTCCCATTACAGCAGGATATTCACCTATTGCTTATGCTGAGAGGTACTTTTCAGGGGATATTGCACCATATCCTAACCATTCTTGTAGAGTGCACTCCAGACTAGTAAAAGTATCATTATTCACATTTCAGTTAAGGCTTATATGCACTGTTTATTGCTGACGTTGCTGAATCATGAGTAAATTCGGGCCTAGAGGATTTTCTCTCCCCCCCCCCTTATACTTATCTGAGCCCAGTTTCGAACCAATGCTGTGCACAAGATGATGATGAGGGAGTGAGGAGGTGGCACAAGCTCGCTGTTTGTGTCTATGGGTGCAGCTAGTGAGACACGGGAGCGAGCCCGCACGAGTATCCCCCTTAGCAAATGGCTTGCTAGGGGACATCCCCATCAGGGTGAGGACCGCAGAAGAGGAGGATCTGCTTTGTGCAAAACCATTGCACACAGTAGGTAAGTATAATGTTTTTTTATTTAAAAAAATACAAATTAAAGGATATAATATCATTTTAAGTCTAAACATGTCTATGTAAATTACTTTAGCATTCAGAGGTGGTTGACAGAAACTTTACTTTAAACCTAAGGCCCCCAAACTGTCCCAGTGTGCTTCTACCACAGCGCTGGTGCAGCACAATGTACCTGCGAGTTTCAGAAGGGTTAGCTGAGCTTTGCATTAGACTTCTAATATGTCATGCTGTTTTTGTGCATTTTGTGAAAGCACACCAAAATAGGATCCTGTATATAGGACTTTAAAAGTGCAGGGCATAATAGACGTTAACAGCAATTTCTCATAGCCCATGGAACAGAACAGTACGTCCTGTAATCTTTCTGTATTTTTTTATTACCTTTATTTGTTGTAGTTATGTAGTTAGTCTGGTTAAAAAAATACACAAGTTCATCTATTTAAAATTAATAGAGAACCTCTATATGCAAAATCCCAGTTGATCCGGAGAAAGGCAAAAAATATATAATGTATAGAAAGTAAGTACATTGCCCAAATGCCGCAAAACCTTTGAGTAAAGCTGCTTGTACAAACCAAGATCAGACCCCCCAGTGTATTCCTCTTGGTTGATATTCTAAAAGAAATGACTATTTGCTTTCAATCATCCAATCATGTGCAAGCAAAACTGTTATTTTTTATTTTCCTTCGCATGTGATTGGGTATTCTTTGAAAAATCTGCCATTCACCAAGTTCTAAGACAAACTCCCTTTTCAAAATGAACAGCCTTTTTGTCTATAGTAAATCAACCCCATTGTCATGGGGGAGCAAGCCTGGAACTGCAGCAAATTTTACAGTCTAATTTTTCAGATATGAGCAATCTGTGGAGGTTTATGAGTAGCCAAACCATTCTGGAGACAATGGAGTCGATTTACTAAAGGCAAATAGGCTATTCACTTTGCAAGAGAAATTTCTCCAGAAATGAGTGAATGAATTGAAGCTCTGCTGATTTCCACGATCCAAATCGTGTGCAAGCAAAAATGCTATTTTTTTATTTTCCTTGCATGTGGTTTGTTATTCTTTGCAAAGTGGAACTTCACCACATTCACTAAGCTCTCGAAAATGTAATTGCTAAGGGCAACTTCTCTTACAAATATCCTTTAGTAATTTATACCCAGCAACTGCAACGGTGCAAGAACTGAATATATATACCCATGCGGCTCCTGTTCCCGTCCCAGACCCAATAATTTAATGACTCTCTTACTTGAAAGTCAAGGGCAGGTCTTACAACAGCAGATAAGTAGTAGAGAAAGGTAATGTTAGTGCATGGGTAAGGTTTAATAGGTACTTTGAATCCTGACTGTTTGCATAAATAAACCGTAGAACAAACTTTTTCCAAACATCCTTAAAAAGGTTAGACAGGTGTATGGGCATTTTGATTGCATTATGCAAAATCTTGGAGAGCTGTCACGGACAACGGATATGTGTACCGTTAATGCTATAATTTTGTTCTTTGGCAAATTCTTTCTCTCTTGCATTTGTTTAGCTTTAAAGGACAAATAGAGATGAATAACAGAAATTTGGCTCTGCTGTGTTTGTGACTGCCAATCCACCATTTATTTTTTTATTTTTAAGAAATATGTTAAAAAAAAGCGTAGCCCTCTTCCTGGATCATGTCACACTAGGCGTACAAGCTGCTAGTCTATAGCAAAGACACAGAATATTTGGGTCTTTTTCAATATTAATATCAATGTTTATACCCTTTGGCATCAAACGTGATTAAAAAGGGGGGTAAAACAATAAATAGATTGTGTTCTAACCCTTTGCTGTTATGCTCTTCCATGCCACAGATGCACCAAATAGTGATGTGCGTAGACTGAGTGATTGAAAAACGCTGCAAGATTTTTTTTAAACTTTTCAATAAAGTGATGTAAGAGGACAGAAACTGTGATGGTATTTACCATATATACTCGAGTAGAAGCTGACCCGAATATAAGCTGAGGCACCTAATTTTACCACAAAAAAATTGGAAAACGTGTTGATTTGAGTATAAGCATAGGGTGTCCATCTGCATGCCTCACTGTGCCTCACTTTGCCTCACCGTATCCAAGTGCATGCCTCACTGTGTCAATGCCTCACTGTGCCCATGCTTCACTGTGCCCATGCCTCACTGTGTCCATGCTTCACTGTGTCCATGCCTCACTGTGTCCATGCCTCATGGTGTCCATGCCTCACGGTGCCCATGTCTCACTGTGCCCATGCCTCACTGTGCCCATGCCTCACTGTGTCCATGCCTCACTATTTCCATACCTCACTGTGCCCATGCCTCACTGTGCCCATGCCTCACTGTGTCCATGACTAGACTGACATTTAACATGGGAGTCTATGGAAGGGGGCGCCCAGCTTTGAAAAATCAGTGCTCCCCGGCTGTAGGTACCCCGGACAAAAAACTTTGCACACTTGTAGAGGAAAAGTGGGGCTACATGTGTACCAAGTTTGGGGTCCAGGGGATCTATGGACGGCCGGCCGGTACTGGGTCCCCAAAGTCCGGGAGATCAGGTGCAAAAAGGTGACTCGAGTATAAGCCGAGGGGGGCATTTTCAGCACACAAAAAATGTGCTGAAAAACTTGGCTTATACTCGAGTATATACGGTAGTTTTTTTATTTTATTTAATACAATGTTGGCATCTGTTTTGCACATTCATTTTTCTAACATAGTTAATGATGAGGGATTTAAAGGTCCTTTTTCTAGTTTCTTGTACCACAATGCTGATGTGGGGGAGCCTAGTGTCTACGCAGGCTACTGTTTTGACAAGGGATCCCATTCTGTTAGGCACTTTGCTTCAAGTTCCCACCTGATGCTGAATATTGCAGGGAACTATATCTTGCTTTAGGGATGCTAGCCCATATTCCTGGCATTCCGCCTGGGTTCACACTGCTGCGGGATTTAAATTGTGTGTGTTCAGCTGAACACGCATGTTAGTCCGACTTCGTGGGCGATTTCAGAGACATCTGTTCAGGTTCCTGCACAGATGTCCATTGAAATTGCACCCAAAGTCCCCAAAAGTAGTACAGAAACTACTTTTGGGAATCCGTTCCGATTCAGACGGAATCGCATGTCGGGATCGCATTTCAAATATCATTATTTCTTCACAGTAAGAGCTGTGAAAATGTGGAATAGACTCCCTGCAGAGGTGGTTCTGGCCAGCTCAGTAGATTGCTTTAAGAAAGGTCTGGATTATTTCCTAAATGTATATAATATAACTGGGTCCTAACATTTATAGGTAAAGTTGATCCGGGGAATATCCGATTGCCTCTCGTTTTTTTCCCCCTGCTGTAGCAAATTGGATCATGCTCTGCTGGGGTTTTTCGCCTTCTTCCTGATCAACTGTGGGTATAGAATTGGGTATATGGGATGGTATGATATTATTATTGTTATTAATTTATTTTGTTTTATGGTTGAACTGGATGGACTTGTGTCTTTTTTTTCTTTTCTTTTTTTTTTTTTTTTTTTTTTTTTTTTTTTTTTTTTTTTTTTTTTTTTTTGTCAAATTAGTTTATTGGGTTTAAAGTAAAGAGAAAACAGTAGATACAATTGACAATAAAAGATTACAGAAAAATAAAAATGGTATCATGTAATAAGAGAGTATTTGAAACATAGACAAATCCAATAAATATTTGTAGATCCTATGAGGAATATTAAAGGAATCATTAAAGCAGGTTATAGTCAAACCAATCATGTTAGTCTATTGCATTTGAACTCATATAAAATATTATAGAATATTGTGATATAAATGGAACCGGATATAATTATGATATGAACTATAGCTATGGAGCAATTGTAATTTTAGCAATGAATCGGTTCAAAAACTGGCCGTAATAGGGGGGAGAAGGATCTTATTCATGTTAAGTATTAAAACAATAGGAGCAAAATTAGATATCGTATTTACATATTCACATTTACCATTTTATATAATGAGATAGCTTGAGCTATATATTTGAAGAAGTGAGAGATAAAAGAAAGAAAAAGGACAGAATGTGGAGTATAAAAAGTGGAAAGTGATGAAAACAATAGGATAGGAAAGGCAGTACAGGATAGAGGAAAGGCTCCGGGATCGTTACATAATAGAGATAGTAATAATATAGAGGGACTGTATCCAGAATGTTACTGGCTTACAATATCCTACCAAGGTCTCAATAGAGAATCATCTGGGTTAGATGAGATAGTATAGGTCACCCATGGGTTCCATATTGTTTCATATATGTCTATGGAATCATTGGTTATGGCTTCTGATTTTGAGTGGAGCATGGCTTGATGTACTCTATTTCTGGTTTCAGAAACTAGAAGCGTAGCTGTTTTCCAAGCTTTGGAGATGGTTTGCTTTGCGGCTGTGGTGATTTGTAGGAACAGTTTAAATTGAGCATAGGAAATACAATCCGGTTTTAAATTTAGGAGTGCGGTAGTCGGATCAGGAGTAATGGATTTCTTGAAAACTGCTGAAATCATGAGGAATATTTCTTTCCAGTAATTTTTTGTAACAGGGCACTCCCAGAAAATATGTAAATGTGTTCCCGGATCACCACAGCCGCGAAAACAAAGCGGGGAATAACGGGGAGCAAATTTTGCTATTCTAACAGGAACCAAATACCAGTACATGAGAACTTTATAATTTGTTTCCATAGCAAGTATATTTTGGGAGGACGTTTTAGTATTTGACCATACTTTATTCCAGGTAGATATATCTATATTGAAACCAAGGTCGTTCATCCATTTTTCAGCATATGAAGGTAATTTTGCGGTAAGCTTAGTACTTAGTTGGCTATATAGTATTGAAATGAGTCCTCTTGAATGAGGATCTCGTTTACATATTCGTTCAAACTGCGTCATGTCACTCAATTTATTTATACCTTGTAAATATGGTGCAAAGAAATTTTTAATTTGTAAATAGCGAAAAATTTCTGATGCCGGAAGTTTATGACTTTCACGTATTTCTGGAAATGTTTTAAATGAGGCAGGTTTTAAAAAGTCACAACATTGTGTTAGACCCGCTGAAATCCATCTTGTGAAGGTTCTAGGAAATGTGAGGGCTGGGTAAAACTTTGAGTTTCTCATAAAAGATATGAGGGGTACATGTGGGGATTGTAAACCCTGGGTCATTTTAAATCTTTCCCAAATAGTGATTGTATGTTTTGTAATCTTATTGTCGATTATTTTGTGGTTAGAGGAGGTGGACCATATGAGATTTGGTATAGAGATTGGGTCGCTATCAATGGTTTCAATTACTACCCATAGTGGAATTTCGTGGCTTACATGGTATTTGGGAATGTTTGCTATTTGCGCAGCATGAAAATAAGTGGCAAAGTTTGGGAAACCTAAACCTCCTTTAAGTTTAGGGAGGTATAGGGTGTGTGGAGAGATTCGAGATTTTAAAGTGCTCCATATAAATGATTGTGTTTTTCGTTGTAGGTTTCTGAGGAAGTAGGCTGGAATAGGAATGGGTAAAACTCTAAAGAGATATAACATTTTGGGTAATATAGTCATTTTTATAACATTTATTTTACCTAACCAAGATAAGGGGAGAGTGGACCATTGCTTTAAATAATTTGAAATTTTCCGTAACAGTGGGGGGTAGTTGGCGGAGAAAATATCTTTTAGATCAGGGGTAAGTACAATACCTAGATATGAGAGATGTGTCGCGGACCATGTAAAAGGGAGGGATATCTTCGCTTGTTGAAGTATATCTGGGGGCAAAGAAACGTTTAAAGCTATAGATTTTTGCATGTTTATTTTTAATCCAGATATATGGGCAAAATGGTCAAGTTTGTTTATAACGTTGGGAGCTGTAATATGGGGGGAGGACATGAAAATTAAAATATCATCAGCAAATAAGCAGAGTTTATGATGGTGGCCAGCCAGTTCTATACCTTTAATTGATGGATTTTTTCGAATAGCTTGAGCTAGGGGTTCGATGAGTAAGGCAAATAACAGTGGGGAGAGGGGGCACCCCTGGCGAGTGCCTCTGTTAATATTGAACATAGCTGATTTATACCCTGCATACTTGATGTATGCCTTTGGGTTATTATATAAAGATGTGACCCAACTAAGGAAATGTGGGCCAAAGCCCCATCTTTGTAAAGTAAAATGTAGGTAGGGCCACGTTACCGTGTCAAAGGCTTTTTTGATGTCTAGTGACAGTAGACACATAGGGATTCTTCTTTTTTTGGCTGCTTGGATCAGCAACAAGGCCCTACGAACATTATCAGTTGCTTGGCGCATTGGGATAAAACCAACCTGGTCGTTACTTATTAAGGTACCTATTATGCTATTCAATCGGGTTGCAATCACTTTTGCTAATAATTTTATATCTAGATTTAAGAGCGATATAGGTCTAAAATTAGCACAGGAAGAGTCATCAGATTGTGGCTTAGGAATCATAGATATAATTGCTGTTAGAGTTTCAGATCTGAATGATTGGTTATTAATGATGGAGTTGAATGCTTCTAACATCATGGGAGTTAATATATGTGAGAATTTTTTATAGTAAAGGGCTGAAAACCCATCTGGTCCCGGACGCTTATTAGGTTTGAGGCATTTGATTGCTTGTTCAATTTCAATGGGAGTGATGGGGCTTTCAAGGCTTTCATAATGACATTGGGATAGAGTAGGGAGTTTTATTTGAGAAAAAAAAGTTTCTGCTGAGGATTGGTCGAAAGAGCCTTCTTTTTTATACAAGGAGGTGAGATGTTTGTGGAAGGTATGAAGGATATTGACTGGATTACTTGTATATTTATCATGGGAGATTTTCAGTCGGATTGGTTTGGATGGGTTGTTTAGTTTTTTAAGTGCACGTGCAAGGAGAGTGCCAGGTTTATTGGCTTGGAAGTAGTATTTTTGTTTGGATTTATGAAGAGTTTTATCTACAGATTCGGATAAAAATAGGTCTAGATTTAAGCTAGCTTTCTCGAGTTGTGTTTTATTCTGCGGTGTAGGGCTAGATTGGAATTTATTATGACAATTGTTAAATTCAGTTTCAAGTTTTTGTTGCAGTTTTTTCTTTTCTTTCTTTTGATGTGATGCTTGACGTAAGCAATACCCTCTAAGGACAGGCTTATGCGCTTCCCATAGTGTTAGTGGGGATATATCTGAGGATTTATTATTTTTTAAGTATTCTTTTAGGGCATTTTCTAGGTCTTGAGAGAGTGAAGGGTGTGATAAGAGAGAGTTGTTTATTTGCCACGTTGAGTCTTGTGCTTTTGGAAGTAATGAGTTAAAGGTGGAAATTATAGCGCAATGATCGGTCCATGTATAGGGTTTGATATATGAGGTGAGCAATTCAGGGGACATACAAATAGAAATTAAAATGTGATCAATACGGGAAAAGGATTTGTGAGGGTGAGAATAGAAGGAGTATTGACGTTTGGATGGGTTAATTTCACGCCAAGAATCTATTAATGAATGTTGTTGAAGGAGTCTCTGAAACGATCTAGATTGAGAATTAGATGTAGGGGGTAATGGTGATTTATCTAAATAGGGATAAATTGTTTGATTGGAATCTCCACAAATCAGGAGTGTGCCTACTTTATGTGTATCAATAACTTGAAGAAGGTGGGATAAAAATGATGTTGGTCTTTTGTTGGGTGCGTAATATGAGACTACTGTTATTGGGATATCGCATAGGTTGCCTATAAGTATGAGGTAGCGACCTTCTGGATCCTTGATTTCGGATTCTAGGGAAAAGGGTGTAGTTCGGTGAAATGCTATTAACACTCCTCTGTGTTTGGACTTGGCTGAGGCTGTATAAACCTGGGGGTAGCTTGCACCAAAATATTTAGGGGTGGAGGATTCAGTGAAATGAGTCTCCTGGAGGCAGACTATGTGTGCTTTTGATGCTGAAAGTGACCTGAAAACTTTAGTACGTTTATGAGGTATGTTTAGACCTTGTGTATTTAGGGTAAGTACATTCAATGGAGCCATATAAGAGTTTTTAGAAAAATATAACAGTACATATCAAATGTAAATTGTGGTATTAGACAAAACCCGGAGTAAGGGAGGAAAATGGAGAAAGAATAAGAAAAATAGGATAGAAGAAAAAAAAAGGAGATGCTAGACAGTAATCTAATTGGATTGAGATGGTTGAAATCCATAGCAAGAAATAAAAAGTAGGCTTTCTGAGCTCAAAAATGACAGGAGCTCAGAGGCACAAAGTCTGTCTGAGGAGGCCCCCTACACTGTAACTACAGTGAGGGAGAGTCCTAGGACAGAAAAATGAGAGGAGCAGTGACCTCTTCTCGGCTTCTCAACGGTTAAAATGTATTCAAGAATAAGGGAAAAAAAAACATATTAAACTAAGACAACCAAACTTGGCAAGGTAACCAGCTACAAACATGTATTTAACTAGTGACTAGTTATTCCACAATTAAGAACATAAGATAAACAATTAACCTTATACATTTTAAAACTAGAAATGGCATATTTCAATTCTATTATGATCATAGGATTGATACACCTCAGGGCTGCTGTAAGTGTGGAAAATAATTAAGTATTCACTCTGTAGGAAAGAAATAGGGTTAATAACAAGAATATTAGTATAAATACACAAAGCCTTGGAGATACAACTTCTGTCTCTGCATAGTGTATGAAGGGGAGGAAAGGAAAGGGGGAAGGAAGGGGGTGGGGGAGGGGGTAGAGGTAGTTATAGGAGAAGGGGGAGAGACAGGATGTTACAATAATGAGAGACTTATGAGGGTATAACAAGGCGATTTGGCAGAATGATTTTAAGTGTACTGATACTTATCTTCTTATGGGTAGGAAAAATGTGAATGAATTAAGGCATGGCTAAATTAACCATGGAGTTTGGAGGAGACACAAAGAGTTACTCAGTCAAGTCAGTCCATTTTGTCCTGCTGGTCAGAAACTGGAGGATTGAAACGGCCTCTCTTTGGGGTAGCCTGTCTGTTTCCATCAGGTTCAGGGATTGATGAATGTGGAGGAGAGTCAGAAAGGGCACGGCGTCGCGTATTTGCAGATGACTTATTATAAAGCTGAAGTTTTTGCAGCGTGTTCTTTAGTTCTGTAGTGGTTTTGCTGGAGTATTTGGCTCCTTGATAAGTGAACCTAATTGAAAATGGAAACCCCCATTGATATGGGATGTGGTGGAGTTGGAGATTTAGGAGCAAAGGTTTCATCTCACGACGTTTAGCTACTGTTATGGGAGATAAATCAGCAAACATTTGGTAAGTATGTCCTTGGAAAGTAAGAGATTCTTTCAGTCTAGCTGCAGCCATAATTTGATCTTTGGTGCGGAAAAAGTGGAACTTAGCAATTATATCGCGAGGGGGGCCATCAGCTTTGCGTGGCCCTAAAGCTCTGTGGATTCTATTCATTTCCAATCTTTCTATAGGAATTGCTGGTGTTAGTTCTTGAAAGAGGGCTGTCATAGATGATTGGAGGTCAATGATTGACTCCGGTATACCTCTTATACGAAGATTTGAGCGGCGAGCTTGGTTCTCAAAATCCTCCAAACGGGCTTGCATTGCTGCATTTTCTTCTTTTAGCATTTCAAATTCATTGTCATGGGTTGCTATGCTTGTTTCAATATCATCCATCCTGTATTCAAGGTCAGAAGTGCGCTGACCTATGTCTCTGATTTCTTTAGTCAGAGTCTCAGTAATTTGTTCAGAGGACACTTTCAAAGCTTTTTGAAACATTTTCTCTATTTGTTTCAATATTTTGGGTTGTAATGTATCAGTTTGTTTTGACTGGCTTATGGCACTGTGTTCATCATCAGTATCAGAGGAATCCTGTGATAAGTGCTGTTGTTTCTTGTCAGAGCAGGGTTTGACTGCCTGAGGAGAATTTGACAGTGCCATTTTCATATTCCCTTTGAGTGGCTTTTCTTTGAGGGTTTTAGCTGCGGTTTTTCCACGGGTTACTCCAAAAACCATATTGTTTTGATCCCTGGGCTCTAGGGAGTGATATGGTGTATATTATTTTGTAGTTACCCTGCCATTCGAGCGTCTGTGAGAGCCGTTAAGAGCCGAGAAGGACAGAGCTTCAGCAGGACACATCCATCACTGGCCACTCCCCTCAGCTGACTGACTTGTGTCTTTTTTAACCTGACTAACTATGTAACTATGTCTATCTATCTATCTATCTACCGTATTTATAGTGGTATCGCACGCTCCGCCGTATAGCGCGCACCCCTAAAGTGGACCCGACATTCCTGTAAAAAAACATTTTAGTACTTACAGTTTTGGTGTCTTGCGCGGCGTCCATCGGCGGCCTCGTCGGGTCCGGCGTCCGTCTGCGGCTTCGGGTGTCCTCTTCGTTGGGTCCGGCGTCCTTCTTTCCATCCCCTCTTTCCCGCGCCGAGTTTGAATACTGCGCCGGCATATACCGAGCGCAGTACACTCGTGCATAGTCGGGCAGGCTCGGCTAATCTCGCGCTCACGTCCTGTACGTCCAGGACGTGAGCGCGAGAGGAGCCGAGCCTGCCAGACTATACACGAGTGTACTGCGCTCGGTATATGCCGGCGCAGTGTTCAAAATCGGCGCGGGAAAGCCGGTATTGGCGTATATCGCGCACCCACGATTTTCCCTGATTTTCAGGGCAAAAAAGTGTGCGGTATACGCCGATAAATACGGTATCTATCTATCTATCTGTCTGTCTGTCTGTCTGTCTATCTATCTATCTATCTATCTATCTATCTATCTATCTATCTATCTATCTATCTATCTTTCTATATACATATATATCTATATACAGATATATATTGCAAAAATGATATATTTAGCGTGGCTCACTGCAACATTATTTCCTAGCTCAGTATTAAATTTTTCAGCCTTCCTGTCATCAGTGGAAGAGGGTAAGTTTATCATATAAGTACAGCCAAAGTCTTTTTTGCCGAGTGAATGACTGGATAAAGCTACTGTGACAGGGAAAGTGTACAAAGTAGCTCCATATTCCTTCTATCTACTTTGTACGGTCTGCCTTTTGTTGAATGCTCATCACAGATGAGGAACAGGATGCTCTTATTGCAGTTTAATTAATTAACAAAAAAGAATAACTAAAAAAAAAACTGTTACTTCCAGTGTTCACCCCCTCCTTCTTCTTTATTCTTCAGTACAGTGGTGTGAACAATGATAAAGAAAAACTGCAGAGCCTGGTGGCATGTCTCCCAGTCACTGTCACTTGTCAAATTACAAGCCATGCACCTATGTCTTCCTGATCCCATTGTAGAGAGATCAAGAGGGAGGAGGCACTGTTTGGAGCAGAAAGGAGACACGGAATGAAAAATGTATTTTATGAGCTGGAATATAGCAATTGCTCATAAAAATTCTCATCTTATAATTGTCTATCTGGAGACACAGAAGGGCCCACAGCCAATCACATACGTTTCTCTAGAATGTAGCAGGTGGCAGACATTAACCAGACAGCAAAGACCTTTCACCTAGTTTAAATTTTATGTGCATTGAAGTCTGTTGAGAAACAATTGCAACCTGTTTTATATAACCTAACTTATGCAAGCTGACTGCAACGTAACTCAATACAGACTGCTCAAACAGAGAGCATCTGTAGCTATAGCCTTCGTATTGGAAGCTGAACTCAAGACAAATGCACAATTAAAATACATATTTAGTGGCAGACTTACCTGACATAGGAGTTTCATTTCTGTCCATCCAATCCTGGGATTTACACTGTTTTAAGAGAACAACCACAAACTCCTACGCTCTGAGTTGGACTTACCATTGGGCTTGACTGGGCTCAAGCTCATGAGCCCCGCCCAATAGGGGGCCCCGCCCGTTTACGTACATTTTTTTTCAATAATATGTGTCTGCAATTGAATTTTTCATTTTTTCATTTTTTTCATTTTTCATTTAAAGTGTGTTGATTGGTCTAGCATTTTTACCTGTTCTAGGGACATTGATCATTTTTGTCCTCCGTCTAAGTAGACAAACTGTCATTCTTTTATTGTTACCCTTGTGAAGCTATTTTTGCAATATTATGCCCGGTGTCTGTCCTTTTGCTGGATGTGGCATGTTACTTTGGTTCCAATTGCTGGATTTTCCCTTTGAATACATTGTACTCTGACTTGTGTCAGTGCTTCTTTGTGCCCATGCGCAGTATACATCATGTCCTTTGGGACAACGCTTTGTTTACTATTGATGACTACGCATCATAATTATGCGATGCGGTCGCGATGACGTTATTACACCCAGCCATTCTTCTGCGCATGTGCGGGCATCCGAATGACACTATTTATAGCTGCGGCGGCTACCGATGGACAGACATGGCGGCTTATACGGCAGATCCCTCTCCATCTGACAGGTACAGTGGAAGCTCTTTCCTTGCCAGGCTCTTTGTGATGATATTGGGTTATTTATCCCCATACACACATTGGGGCTGATTCTCAAAAGAGATACGCAGACTTAACTGCTGTTCAGCCTGTGTATCCCTGTGCCTAACTTTGGAAACGATTTTCAAAAGGCTTTTTCCAAAGTTAGGCAGAAAATCTGACATGTGTAAGACACTTACACAGTCAGATTTTAGGATGCAGTACCGCATCCGCCACTGGGGGCATTTCTCATTGAAATGCAGCTTTGCGTATGCAAATGAGGACTTAAGCAGATTTTCAAAGCATTTCATCACTGTGATTTCTGCCTAAGTTCCGAATTTGCCTGCGCAAAACTAGGGCTGGTTTTATAATGTGGAAAGTTAGTCACACATTGTAAAGGCCCATTCCAGCGACGGCATTTGGTATGCATTCCCGAGGGAGAACTCCACGGCAATTTTTTAATTCAAAACCGGCATGGGTTCCCCCCCAGGAGCATACCAGGCCCTTAGGTCTGGTATGGGTTGTAAGGAGACCCCCCCTCCGCCGAAAAATCGACGTAGGGGGTCCCCCTACAATCCATACCAGACCCGTATCCAAAGCACGCTACCCGGCCGGCCAGGAATGGAGTGGGGACGAGCGAGCGTCCCCCCCCCTCCTGAGCCGTGCCAGGCCGCATGCCCTCAACATGGGGGGGTTGGGTGCTCTGGGGCAGGGGGGCGCACTGCGGGCCCCCCCACCCCAGAGCACCCTGTCCCCATGTTGATGAGGACAGGACCTCTTCCCGACAACCCTTGCCGGTGGTTGTCGGGGTCTGCGGGCGGGGTGCTTATCGGAATCTGGGAGTCCCCTCAAATAAGGGGGCCCCCAGATACCGGCCCCCCACCCTAAGTGAATGGATATGGGGTACATCGTACCCCTATCCATTCACCTGGAGGCAAAAAGTAAAAGTTAGTAAACACACAACACAAGGCTTTTTAAAATAATTTATTATTCTGCTCCGGATGCCCCCCCTGTCTTCTTTATTAGCTCTATTTCCAGGGGGGGCTTCTTCCTCCGCTCTCCGGGGGTCTTCTTCCACTCTCCGGGGGGGGTTTCTTCTTCCGCTCTCCGGGGGGGGGCTTCTCCGCTCTCCGGTGGGCTTCTTCCATCTTCTCCCCTCTTCCGCTGTTGACTCGGCGAACCCCGGTTCTTCTCCAGCTGTCCGGTGCCTTCTTCTTCAGCGCTGGCTGCCTGCTATGTTTGTGTGTTAGCTCAATTAGTAACAGGCAGCCGGCGCGGTCTTCTGTGACGTCAGGGTCTTCTGTTCTTCTCCCCTCTTCCGATGTTGACTCGTCGCCTGTTGTCGCTGTAATGATGGAAGCGCGCCTTGCATCCCATTTATATAGGCATCACCGTCCCATCATGCTCCGGCAGGTACCCACGTGGTGGGTGCCTACCCACGTGCACCCACCACGTGGGTACCTACCGGAGCATGATGGGATGGTGATGCCTATATAAATGGGATGCAAGGCGCGCTTCCATCATTACAGCGAAAACAGGCGACGAGTCAACATCGGAAGAGGGGAGAAGAACAGAAGACCCTGACGTCACAGAAGACCGCGCCGGCTGCCTGTTACTAATTGAGCTAACACACAAACATAGCAGGCAGCCAGCGCTGAAGAAGAAGGCACCGGACAGCTGGAGAAGAACCGGGGTTCGCCGAGTCAACAGCGGAAGAGGGGAGAAGATGGAAGAAGCCCACCGGAGAGCGGAGAAGCCCCCCCCCCCGGAGAGCGGAAGAAGAAACCCCCCCCGGAGAGTGGAAGAAAACCCCGGGAGAGCAGAAGAAGAAGCCCCCCCTGGAAATAGAGCTAATAAAGAAGACAGGGGGGGCATCCGAAGCAGAATAATAAATTATTTTAAAAAGCCTTGTGTTGTGTGTTTACTAACTTTTACTTTTTGCCTCCAGGTGAATGGATAGGGGTACGATGTACCCCATATCCATTCACTTAGGGTGGGGGGCCGGTATCTGGGGGCCCCCTTATTTGAGGGGACTCCCAGATTCCGATAAGCACCCCGCCCGCAGACCCCGACAACCAACGGCAAGGGTTGTCGGGAAGAGGTCCTGTCCTCATCAACATGGGGACAGGGTGCTCTGGGGTGGGGGGGCCCGCAGTGCGCCCCCCTGCCCCAGAGCACCCAACCCCCCCATGTTGAGGGCATGCGGCCTGGCACGGCTCAGGAGGGGGGGGGGGGCGCTCGCTCGTCCCCACTCCCTTCCTGACCGGCCGGGTAGCGTGCTTTGGATACGGGTCTGGTATGGATTGTAGGGGGACCCCCTACGTCAATTTTTCGGCGTGGGGGGGTCTCCTTACAACCCATACCAGACCTAAGGGCCTGGTATGCTCCTGGGGGGGGAACCCATGCCGGTTTTTTCTTTGAAAATTGGTATGGAGTTCTCCCTCTCAGGAATGCATGCTGAGCGACGCTGTCATTTTTTTTAATAATTATTTGTTTTCCCGGCGCGTCTTTTTTTTTCACCCGTCGCAACTTTAGTGTCCCGTCGAAATTCTCAAAGCCGCCCGGCGTTAATTACGTTCGCGCGCTGCACGTCGGGAAAATGACGTCACACGCATGCGCAGTACGGCCGGTGCGGGAGCGCGCCTCATTTAAATTTTAAACGCCCCCAGGAGAGGAGGACCGCCTTACGACGGCGGCACTTAAGTTACACGGCCTGAAATTTCTAGGTAAGTGCTTTGACGATCGGGCACTTAGGTAGAAATTTTAAGTCAGTGTAACTTAACTGCTGAAATTTAAGTTACGCAGGATTTTTGAGAATTTGGCCCATTAATTTTATGCTGTTTTGCTTCCCTAGGCATACCCCTTTGAAGTGGGAGAACTGTACCCTCCACTTTTCATTATGGGTTGCTTATACCAGTATACTTGAATCTGATCCTGGAATTTTGTTTAGTTGTTTGTTCAGAATCGTGATCTCTATTTTTATTCTCAGTTTATCCAGAATTGTGTAGCTATACTACATAGCTTGTGTATGTATCATTTTGTTCTATTTAAAGTAATGCATAGAAGGTAGGGCCCAAAAGTGACTCAAGCCCAAGGGCCCCCACCACCCTAAAGCCCTGTACAAACGATCGGTCCATCTGATGAGAACGGTCTGATGGACCGATGGTCAGTTGTGCCTACACACCATCGGTTAAAAAAACGATCGTGTCAGAAAAATTTAACCGATTTAGCCCTTCGGTCCAAAATTTTAAAACATGCTTCAAAACCGAACCGATGGATCGCTGCCCGATTGGTCCAAACCGATGGTTAGTACAGAAAAGCATCGGTTCAAAACCCGCGCATGCTCAGAATCAAGTCGACGCATGCTTGGAAGCATTGAACTTCGTTTTATTTAGCACGTTATTGTGTTTTACGTCACCGCGTTCTGACCCGATCGGTTTTTGGAACGATGGTGTGTACGCACATCAGACCACTTCAGCGGTGAACCGATGAAACCGGTCCGTCGGACCATTCTCATCGGTTTGGAACGACCGCGTGTATGGGGCCTATGCTGTATTCACTTTCTTCTATCATGGAAATACTGAGTTAACGGAATTGAGATTAATGTTTTAGCCATCTAATCCCTCTTGCTATAAAACTCCAAATATTGTGTGGCTCCATATGTTGGGTGGCTGGAAGGGTTTTTTGTTATGTTGAAGACAGGGGCATTGCTTGCACTGGGCACCTAGGACATATGCCCTGCATCTCCTGCAGGATGCCCTTAGTCCCTAGCCACTTCAGCAGCAGACCTCTCTCCCTGCAGGCTTTCACAACAATAGCAAAAGCTGCCCCTAGGCTCTGCTGTGTCACATAACACAAGATGAAGGGGTGTCTGGAAGGAAGAAGATCCCCTGGCTTTCTATTGTACTGTAAAAATCGCTTTCGGATAGATCGTTTGATAATCTGATCGTTAGTACACAGCATTCGACAGCCGATCACGACAGTCCATCCAACAAAATCCGAAGGGACAAACACGGACGACAGCCGACAATCGTTTAATCAGTACAGTATGCGTCCACTAAAAATCGATAGACAAACACCACGCATGATCGTAAACACCAAAATAAATCAGAAGGGCACAGAGGTCACATGTATTTGACATCATTTCATATACGTAGCTACGCACACTGGAAGGTTTTTCCAGAATCGTACGACAAAAATCTTACTTTTCGTAGCGCACATTTTGTATTCGAAATTAGTTTGATACAACAAAATGCGAACAATACATCAATGCTGTATCCTGGCCTAGGCCAACAAGGCCCAGGCCTAGGGCAGCACTTTGCAGGGGGGCAGCATGGAAAGAGTCCCCACCGGCTTGCGCTACACTATTAGTGTAGCGCCAGTCTTATGGGGTGGACTGGGCTGAAAGGCAAATTAGTCTGGCGACCCCATAAAGCGGCCACACTCCTTCCGATATGCGGGCAGCCGGCATTCACAACTGTGAGGGGGGAGGGGACGCTGCTTCTAATTTTAAATGTCCTATCATCCTGGTCCTGGACCACAAACCTTCCTCACTGTGCACCTCCGCATGCCCTCCTCCGAAGGCCCTCAGAACTAGTGTCCCAACTCGAAAATGTCAGGGCGGGTTTTAAACAGAAAGGGGTGTGGTCTTGACAGGAGGGTCATATTTAAATTAGGGGGTCACGAGTTTAGTCAGGCCTAGGGCAGCACAAAACCTAAATACACTACTGCGATACGTCGTACGATAATCTGAACGTGTGTACGAGGCATTACTCTCCTTGAAGTGCCCAAAGAGCCCCAGGTCTTTTACAATCCTAGCAACTCCCTGGTTGGAAAAACCGGGGTGCATCATCTCCAGACGTGTCTGATTTATTGTGTAGCTTTATATCCATTATTACCTGTACTGCGGTCTGCGCTGTGCTGAATCGCATGGTCAGTTTGGTGGACCCATTCTCCATTGCATTTGAAGTAGATCTGTGTGGCTGGAGTGGCTTTGCAGCTTAGCGTGACTGGTTTATTTTTGACAATGAATACGTCGTCAGGTTCCAAGAGGAAATGTGGCAGCAGTTCCCCTCCTTGTCCTCCTAGGCCTGCTCCAGGTATTGGCATAGGGAATGGATTCACTGGTCCAGAACTCTGCTGGCAGCCTGAAACAAGAGAAAACAAGTGACTATTGAGTACCCAGCTCACCTGCTGTCTGTACATTGTATGTATTAGCCCCGCTCCACATCTTTTCTTATCTTTCTCCATCACCTACAAGCCTCAAGCCTTTTTACTCTGCCATATTCATCTTGTTATTGATTTTCATGTTTTTAAGCAATGACAAACGTTGCATTAAAAGACACAATAAAAGGATTGGACATTAAATTAAACTATATCCGTGTTACACGTTCACAGACCAGTGGTTTGAAAATGCTTTATTTATTAACACTTTCCTTCCATTGCAATACTACGTTCCCCGCTATACAATAAACATAGAAAAAAAGTGTTCTATAATCACAATACAGAATTATGAAATACTAATTTTTCTTTTTAACAGCTATGAATTCTGCTCTGCGTGTCACTTTTTACACTCTATTTACTGTAGGCATTATTATAAAAGGAATCTCCCTTAATTTCTTTTTTTAATTCATTCAGTATTGCATTGGAACACAATTAGATAATCTTTGCAGTGTAAATTAGCCTTGCTATGTTGCACAGATAGGCCTATTGAAAATCTTAGGTCTAAAGCAGTGACATAAAACAGTGCCATTGGGGGAAAACATCTTTTTTTTTCTGATTTCTTTATTTTTTTGTATTAGATCCTTTTAATAGTTATAGACAGGGCTTTTTTCTCTCAGAAAATAGATGCAGGAACTCAGAGTCACCCTTCATTTCTGCTCCCTACCCACCTTCAAGCACCATCCCTTGGTTCCATCCCTTGGTTCCATCTGATACCCATCTCCCAGTACTGTCCCTTTTAGAGAATACAGAACCAAGTATCATGTTTGTGCAAAATCATTTGCACAGAATATTTAATGATAACAAGAAAGACAGTAAAATGAATCCCAAACAGGGAGCGATGATAGACTCCACCCCAACAACAGTAGACCCCCACTGCAGTGACAGACCCCACTCCAGCAACAATAGATCCCCCACACAGAAATAGCTTCCCCCAACAGCAACGATGGACCCCCACAACAAAATCCCACCCCAGCAACAGTAGACACTCTGCAGCAACAACAGATCTCCCAGCAGTCAGCATCAATGGACCCTCGAGGAGCCAACAACAATAGACCTCTCCCTCAAGAGCAGATTTCTCCCAGCAACAATTGACCCCCCCCCACCCCCAGAAACATAACACCTCCCCACCAGCAACAATAGACCCAAAAGGGAAAAAAATGTAACTGCTTATGAAGTGTTAGCTGGCATTCATGTTCGGCTTGTTAGTCAAGTCCTTCTAAATCTGCTAGTGCATCCACAAACACCCTCCCACAGATTGACAATGCTGCTGTCCAAGGGTGTCTCTGTTGCTTCCCCATTCAGCATGGATCACCAGGTGAAAATAAAGGGAAAAAGACTAAAAAGGAAAACAAATGCAGCCATCACATTTAAGGGCAGGTAAGCAGCAATATTTGTTTTGGGGTTTAATACTGCTTTAGGCTAGGTGCACACCTCTGCGTGGGGCTGTGTTTTGCGGAAATCGCATCTGTTCCCGTAGCTGCAACCATCCGCAGCTAAATCTTGCTGCTCTTAGGAGTACCATTCATTCTGAATGGGACCCCCACACATTTAAAGCCCCATGCGTTCTATCAATTTTCCTGCAGGTTTTTCTCTTTGGGTTTACCAAAACCATATAATATGAGGTCAGACCTTAAGAGTTTCAATTCGTATGCAATCAGGCAGGCCCTCGCACTACATGGTTTTGGTAAACCTGAAGAGAAAAACCTGCAGGAAAACTGATAGTGTGTATGGGGCTTCAGAGTGAAGAAATGTCATCAGCACACCAAGGGTTCCTCAAAAGGGTCCAAAGCTTTATTTTTGTTGTCACATAATACAGCCTTCAAAATTTGCACTAGCCTGCTCGTATTTTGCGAGTAAATTTAGAGGGCTGGCAAGTGTGGGCTGCCTGGGAGCAGGGGGGCGAGCGAGCAGAGGAGCCGCCGCTGCCGTCTGGTTGTTCAGAGCGAGGGGAACACTAGCTTTCAATTCAATAGTTGTGTTCCCAGCCGCGAGCCGACATGTACTGCCCCTCCCCCTTGTCCGGGCACTTTGATAGACAAATCACCCGTCCCAGGATTGGACGGGTGATCTGTCTATCAAAGTTTCCCGGACAAGGGGGGAGGAGCTGTTTATGACGGCTCGTGGTGGGGAACACAGCTATTGAATTGAAAGCTGTTATGTTCCCCGCACTCAACCAGACAGCGGCTCCGGCTCCTCTCCTCTCCTCTCTTACCCAGCACAGGTAGGCTGCAATATGGGGACACATGCTGCATTGGTAGACATGGGCAGGCTGCATTTTTGGGCACGGATAAAGTTGTTGTTAATAATTATTTTTATGACTTAATTCTGCATAAAACATTTAAGTGTCATTTCATGAGAATTTATGAGGGTGTGTCTAGGGGCGGGATTAGGGGGCGGACATGGTAGGGGTTGGGCGGGGCAACTGGTGGCGAGTACGCCTTGAGACCTGACTAGTAGCTCAGGACTTGAGATTTTGAGCCCTGACATAGTACATATACAACAATGTTTGGGAGCTACGCAGGGCCCCTTCGTCGCTGGTGCGGGAAACCGCCGGGAAATCGCATGGTCAAAAAATTAGGGAAATCCAATCTTGGACAGCTATCATCAGATGAAGTGTCCCCGTTGGAAGATTTCCCCTTACCTCCTGTTCTGGTGTCAACTGTAAGAATTTAGATTTGTTATCACTGTCCCGGTGACAATGTGATTAGTTGCCGGCCCCTTTCAGGATGCCGGGCGCATTCATTTCTATGGCGTAGATGGGGGGGGTTTGAAGCACCTGATTAGAGCCAGAGGCATTGGGTTCAGAGCCCTCCCAGTTGTGTTGCAACAGCGAATAAACATTCGCTGTTGCAACACTGATCCTCCTCCCGGCCAATCAGGAAGCGGGTCTGATACCTGTCACCCGATTGGCTGAAAGGACAGGCGATCCTATTGAATGCCTAAGAGGAGGGGTGGAGATGCACAGCTGAAGCTGCTATGATCTCAGAAAAGAAGAGGACACAAGAGACGCTGCCAGATGCCCGCTGTAGCCTGATCCCCTACCCGAAGTGGTTGCTGATCCCCGCCGCCGATGGGGTAAGTGCCGATGGACTGGCAGACAGCGGAGAAGGGGGATTGGGGGGGTTTGAAGTGCCGCGGGTGGGTGGTTGTTTGCCGCCGCCCCAAACAAAAAACACCAGCCGCCACTGCATATAGCACTATATATTTCTATATATCAGCACTATAAAAATATAAGTAAAACATCAATACATGTCTAGCAAAATAATGCTTAATTTGGTCATTTAATATCATAGATCTATCCTATATATATATGCCTGTTTGACTGTATACTTACATCTAAATACTTTGAATAAGGACATCACATTTTATAACAGGACGGGCCAAATTCTAACAATACTCTGTGTCTGGTGTGACACATGATCACAGAAAGACTTATTACTTTAGATTACCAAGAACAGTTACGCTATCATTGAAAATAGCTTAAGATATTATCGCTATAAACATTCTTCCATCAAGATGTGTCCATTTAATGGCAAAGGAGCTCTGTGACTTTTTAGATCTTATCATACACAATGAAAGCACATTATTCCGTGGACAGATTTTCCCTTCTCACCTGGATTTGATTTTCTCGAGGGGCAAGTGGGTAAAATGATTGATCTTCACTTTCTCAAGTGATTTCAGCGTTTCTAAGGCCATTGATTCCTACAGGGAAAGGTGTAACACTACCATTTCATTTTAACTTACTCATTGTGCCCTATGATGTCTAACATGATTTATTTCTTTCATTTCTCTGCTATCATCTTCTGAACATCACTGCTTGTCAGTTCAGACTCCTCAATGCGTTTTCAAATAGCCGCTCTTCAAGTCTGCTTTACAAGTTTTAGTGGCCTATTTCTAGCTTTCCAGGAACACAACTGGTTACCTTTTTTTTAGGACAGTCCTTGGGTTCGGTTTTTACTGGGGAAACTGCCCTTTAAATACAAAGCCGTGATCAGCAGATCAGGCAGATGGGTTAGTTACTTTCACATTTGCTTTCACAGTCCTATGACTATGCTTGAAAGTCCTTGTGCCATCAGTTTTGTGGCATTCCGAGTACATGCCACGTGCAAGTTCCCTAGCTGAGATTTTCTTGCAGACTTGCATAAAGAAAGCACATAATGCAGCAAGATGTATGACCCCAGAAAATGATTGCATTGGACCGTTCAAGCAGCAGATTGGAGGAATGAGGATACAATGATCAGTGTAATTTACATAATGCTACACTCGTAAATCCCACACAATATGCAGATCTCTGCTCAATAATTAATAAGTATTAGCTGCTCTATAAGGAGGAACTCCATCTTTTTTTTTCTGACTTAAAACTGAGTAGAAAAGAGAAACCCTGCTGGGTTTTTATTTCTTTGTATAAAGAGATCTCAGCTCACTTTCTGTCCTGAAGACACAAGAAGTGAGAGAAAACCTCAGCAAAAAAAAAAGAAGGTAAATCCAACCTTTGGCAATTGTTACTGGAGCAGGTGTCTCTGTTGGAAATATCCCTCTGTACTGCTGTTTCACTGATTTGCCATTTCCGTAAATCTCCCACTCGAATGAAAAAATAAACTACTTTCAACTATTTCATATTTGCTACCTGTGCAATTGCCATGTAGTCTTGCATTTTTACAGAGATATTTGGATAACAAACCATTTTTATTATTATTTATCTTGCTGCCTAATCATGAACTCTTCCATTTTTTCCAATTGTATTTGTGCCAAAGGTAGTCTGTAAACACAGATGCACAGGAGCTCCTATGTGATATCTGAATAAAAAACAATATTTCAGAACATTCCAACCATTTTTACCTAAGCCCTATACACAGGCACCGCCATGTAAGGAAATGATAGTGGTCTGAAGTAATTTTCAATAGACAGTATTTAACAAAACAATCAACTGAATAATCAGACAGAGAACAATGTAACCTGCAGTTTCCTAAATAAGTGAACATTTTTAAACAATACTATATAACGGGTTTATGGTGTCTAGCAGCATGCATACACTACAGAATAATAGAAAATAGGTTATGAAAGCTGCACAAACATGGACTCTTCAAAGCAATGTCTCTATGACTCAATCAGGATAACATACAGTATGACTGCATAGAATAGTCTCTATAACAACAAAGAGGTCTAGCTGAGAGTCACCACATTAGTAAAACAGTTCAGAACATAAACAGCTACTTGCATTTATCTTTCTGGACAGCATCTCTCACAGAGAAGTCAAGGATAGCTCTGGTAACACAGCTAGAGGGAATCAAGGACAAAGGGCCACCTCACTAGTATTGCAGTACTTTGCTAGCGAATGGGGATGTGCTCCCCACAGAAGCTTGGTCTTTTAGAGAACCTGAATGCCACTAAGTGCCTGCCAGGCACACACAATTGAGGGTCTCTCTCCTGGCTGCAGATCACTTGCCCACCTAACCCTGAGTCATCTGGTGTAGCCTCTTTGAGCTGCTGAGAGAGAGAAGCTGAGGAACTTATCTAGTTTGTGTGTATCCAGAAACACAGGGAGTTAGTTGTGGATGAAGGACTTAAATGTGCCTGGGCCAGCAAATGAGTGAGTAAATGGGCACTCCACTACAATTATGTGTGTTTTCTACTGAGAAGAGGTGATTTTGATCTCATATGCCTATTAATACAGAAGTAAGCACAATTCCTACAAAATGCTTTCTTAACCAGGGTTTGTGTAACCCTAGAGTGTCTCCAGAGATTGTTTGGGGTTCCTTGAGCAGTGGGCAGTGGTAGATTGATCTCTTGCCTACACTGACCACCAATGTTAAGGGACATTGTCCAGAGGTAAGCACAGGAAGGTTTACCAATCCCTACAACAGACTTTCTCAACCAGGGTTCTGTGGAAACCTAGAGTGTCTGCAAAGATTGCTAGGGGTTCCTTGAGCAGTAAGCAGTGGTGGATTTATCTCTTACCTACATTGAGCACCAATGTTAGGAGACATTTCCCTACTGACCACTAGTATAAGGGATCTCATATCATTACAGAGAATAATATTGTAGTATAGAACGGGGCATGTTAAATAAAGATGCACACTGGGTGTCAAATATAACACATTCAATGTTTTTAAACATTTCTACAACTTAGGCCCCGTACACACGGTCGGACAAAACCGATGAGAATGGTCCGACGGACCGTTTTCATCGGTTCACCTCTGAAGTGGCCGTACGGCCTGATGTGTGTACACACCATCAGTTCAAAATCCAATCAGGTCAGAACGTGGTGACGTAAAACACATGGCGTGCTGAATAAAACAAAGTTCAATGCTTCCAAGCATGCGTCGACTTGATTCTGAGCATGCGCGGGTTTTGAACCGATGCTTTTCTGTACTAACTATCGGTTTGGTCCGATGGGGCAGCGGTCCATCGGTTCGGTTTTGAAGCATGCTTTAAAATTTTGGACCGAAGGAAAACAGACCGATAGCCTATACACACGGTCGGTTTGGTCCGATGAAAATGAACTTTGGTTCATTCTCATCGGACCAAACCGACCGTGTGTACGGGGCCTTACAGACCATGCTAGAATAGTTGCAGGTGTAATCAATTTTAGCAGAGGTTTCAATGAGCCCTAGCAATTATATTAACCCCATGGAGCTGGCACATGCTGGGCCTTTGATGAGTTTAGAAGGCTGGGAGGCGGGGCTTATGGTCATGGATGCTGTGATTGGCTGTTATGGCAGTCCTATGATCGGAAATGTTTCCATGAGCCAACAGCAACTGTGCCGGCACAGTTCTATTTGGTAATTACTAATGACTAATGCATGCAAATATGCGGCCGCTTGACCCCAAGGCCTCATATTTGTCTGCACTCAACGCCAAGAGGTTAAAGGTCCCTTTGTGGTAAAAGGGTTGATAAGGGTTGGCCTAGAACCTCCTTAAAGTTTAAGTAAATCCCCCTATCATTTACAGCCAAGGAAGCTGCCACCTTTGCCTCTGTTTAATCTACAACTGCCATGATTCTGCACATGTGATCAGTTATGACACCAGCCATTGGATGGTTTGACAGTTTGGTTGAGAGCACAACCAATGGGAGTGTTACATTTCCGGCACATGCCGGAAATAAAACTGTTTTATGGATGGGGTTACTTCCGCTTTAAGGCAATACACATTGCTTAAAGGAAATGTACAATATTTTATTTATTTATTACGTTTAGTATTATAAAGAGAAACATCTCTTTTTAATTAGCTAAAAATTGTATAATTTATATGAAGATTTAAAATTGACAACTAACAGCAAATATAGTGAGCCACAAGAAAACTAGATCTTTTTCCACATTTATCTACAGCAGTGGTTCTCAACCTTTTCTATGGCCCAAACACCTTGAAAATGTTTGAATAATGTTCACATCCCCTTAAAAAGTAATATCATGTTTGAGAATGAATAAATCTCATTTCTAATTTTTGAACCACAATTTGAATTGCATACAATACTGCGGGTGAACAAATGAAACTTAAAAAAATAAGCTTTCAACATTTAAATGCAAATATAAATTGTGCAATTAGAGTCTAATGTATTCAGAATAAAAAATGTAAACCGTAATTGCAGGTCTGCCTTTGGATTCAGGCAATTCCTAGATTTTGTCTTAATTGACAAAAGAGAACTGAATCCAGATTCACACAAATGCATAACTCCCAACTTTGGAACAAAGTCTATCTGTCCTTCTTTCCTCCTCATTTGTCCCTAATGTTGGTCTGATCTATATATTTGTATATAAAATGCACATTCCAAAAGCCAATAGGAATAGTAGGGGGGAAGAAAAAAAGCACTTGTGGGTTTCACTAATATTTTTTTTTTGTATAATTCTTCCTTAATGTGGCGTGGCCGGGGGGGCATGCCCTATGCCTACATACTTTTGCTAATAGTTTTCCATCTCAAAAAGTTGGGAGGTATGCAAATGTTTTGTTGCAAATGGAATAAATGGTTTTCCACCAATTTTTGGGAACATATCCAGTGATGCACACCAAAACTCCTTCTAAAGTCTTGCTTTCGTATTACATTTCAAGAGCTCAATTTGTCCGCAAACCAGTAAGATCTTCCTTCAGCTCTTCATTCATTTATCCAAATTGTAAGAATAGGGATTCCTGATCCATTCTTCTGACAGAAAAATTTCCCACAAATTGTGTAACAATGTACATTTATGAATTTATGAGTGAAACAATTCACAATTATTATGTCAGATGTTGCTTTATACTGATATTAAACAACCAATTATTTAGTTTACTTTTGATTAAATAAACAATGGAACAATTATCCATATGGCAGAACCACCTACTAGCACTTCTCAAGACACACTGGCAGCTGGCTGAGCAATAACTGTCTGTGTTGCAATGCCTGAAACACATTTTGCAACCCTGGGGTTGCAGAAAACCCATGTTGGGAACACCAACTATATGGCAATGCTGTCAAAACAGACCTGACATACCCCCTTCCTCTCTCCTTTCAATGGTGTTAGCTGTCTTTTTGCCCCTGCAAGAAAACGAAATAAACTCTCTTTACAGCTCTCTTCCTCTCCTACTATTACTTACCTTCCCCATGCTCCTCCTCCCATTGCCCTGTATAGACATCCCTGTGCATGTTATATGTTGGAGATTAAATATAGGCAAGGACTTTCCCTCAGGCCCCCTCATGACTGTGTTAGGCTTGGCAAATAGCCAATCAGGCACCAAGAGTTTTTGTAAAAGCTGCAGGGGAACGTGATAGTAGTGGATTGTGGGGAAGTTAACTATTAGAAGTAGAAGAGTGGTCTAAAAAGGGAACGTGCCAGAATGATAAGTTTATGACCAAAAAAGAGTGCTGCGGAATTTGTTTTTTTTTTACAGTGGAAAGGTACGTTTTTGCACATTTGAACACATCTACCCACTCTACTACTTACTTAAAAAAATAATAAAAACAAATCATAATTCTGTCCCCTATTTTGTAGGCGCTATAACTTTTGCGCAAACCGCTTATTAACAAAAATACGTAGAAGAATACGCATTGCCTTAACTGGGAAAAAAATATTTTTTTTTAAAAAAATGGGATATTTATTATAGCAAAAAGTAAAAAATATTGTGTTTTTTTCAAAATTGCTCTTTTTTTGTTTATAGCGCAAAAAATAAAAACTGCAGAGGTGATCAAATACCAACAAAAGAAAGCTCTATTTGTGGGAAAAAAAGGATGTAAATTTTGTTTGGGAGCCACGTTGCACGACCGCGCAAATGTCAGTTAAAGCGACTCAGTGCCGGAAGCTGAAATTTCGCCTGGGCAGGAAGGGGGTCTATGTGCCCAGTAAGCAAGTGGTTAAAGAAAGTTTGCATTTTTATTGTTGCTCTTTAACCATTGTTAAAATTGCTTCTCTCCACCAAATGGTGAACCTAACTGCAACCAAACCCAGGTACATTCTGCTCATCACTAGTAGGGACTTAAGATTGTAAGCTTCTTGATGCCAGGGACTGGTGCAAATGTAGAATATACAGTGTAAAGTGTTTCATAAATAGTAGGCACTACATAAATAATAATAAATAGATAACATTATCACTGGCCTGACATGCCCTTACAATCCCTCTGTGGTATCTTTGTGTCCCTCAGGATTGTTATTCCAATAAAACTTATTTTATTTTAAAATAATCTTTATTCTTCATATTATGCACAGATTTATGTAAGCGTGGAGCAGAGGATGAATTTAGGATCTCTACCGGAGATATACTGTGCCTCTTAGTGGGTATTAATGGTATCATTTTGGGCCCAGCTGGTGGCTCACAAGAATCTAGTGCTAATGAATATCTCAAGTGCTGGAAGTATAAATGTTATTGTATTAGCTCTCAGGTAAGCTCCAAGTTAATGAATAATACATTTCAAACAATATTCTTCCCTATTTTCTTTGCCGAGTAACAAAAATAGAAGGAAAATTCCAGGCAGCGCATGAAAGAAGTCAGGAGTCACATTTGACTCGAGAATATATCTACCTGCCTGTCACTTTACTATTTTATGACTTCCTGACATCTAGTTTCTCATACTTCTACATGTAACAGCATTCCTCCATGCTGTATATTATGATACCAAGCCCACCTTGCTCACTGCATTCAAGTTTGATTTCCTGTTACTCTGCATTATTTACAGTGTTCCCTACAAATGTAAAGACTATCTCAGGTAACATTAAAACTCTTGCTGTGGCAGCAGAAACATCATCTGGTGCATGGTCTCCACCAGACAATAGTGATCAGTTCATATACAGCAGAGGTCTTCAAACTGCAGCCCTTTGCTTGTCTTTATCTGGCACTTGAGACATTATTTCTGCCACTGGCACCAACAATGGGGCATCATTTTTGCCACTGACACAAATGTAGGGGCATAATTCCTTCCACTGACCACAAACATGGGGCGTTATTCCTACCAACCACGTCAACTATTTCTCTCCCCAATACAGTGCCTTGATAAAGTATTCATACCCCTTGACATTTTCCAAATTTTGTCACACTTTGTTACAACCAAAAACATACATGTATTTTATTTGGATGTTATGTGATAGACCAACACAAAGTGGCACATAACTGTAAAATGGAAGGAAAATTATAAATGGTTTTCATTTTTTTTTTTACAAATAAATATTTATAAAAAGTGGGGCGTGCATTTGTATTTAGCCCCCCTGAGTCAATACTTTATAGAATCACCTTTCGTTGCAATTACAGCTGCAAGAATTTTTGGGGATATCTCTACCAGCTTTGCACATCCAGAGAGAGAAATTTCTGTCCATTCTTCTTTTCAAAATAGCTCAAGCTCTGACAAATTGGATGGAGAGTGTCTGTGAACAGCAATTTTAAAGTCTTGCCACAGATTTTCAATTAGATTTAGGTCTGGACTTTGACTTGGCCATTCTAACACATGAATATGCTTTGATCTAAACCATTCCATTGTAGCTCTGACTCTATGTTTAGGGTCATTGTCCTGCTGGAAGGTGAACCTCCATCCCAGTCTCAAGTCTTTTGCAGACTCTAACAGGTTTTCTTTTAAGATTCCCCTTATTTGACTCCATTCCAACTTGCCATCAACTGTGACTAGCTTCCCTGTACCTGCTGTAGAAAAGCATACCCACAACATGATGCTGCCACCACCATGTTTCACTGTGGGGATGGTGTATTCAAGGTGATGTGCAGTGTTAGTTTCGGTGACATATAGCCTTTTGCTTTTAGGCCTAGATAGTTGTCCCGAAGACAGATTCTCCCACCTGAGCTTTGGATCTCTGCAGCTGTACCATGGCTGCTTCTCTGATGAATGCTCTCCTTGCCCGGCCTGTCAGTTTAGGTGGACGGCCATGTCTTGGTAGGTTTGCAGTTGTGCCATACTCTTTCCATTTTCAGATGAAAATGCAAAGAGTGTTCTGTGAGATGTTCAAAGCTTAGGATATTTTTTTATAACCTAGCCCTGATTTAAACTTCTCCACAACTTTATCCCTGACCGTCTGGTGTGTTCTTGGCCTTCATTTTATTTATTTAAACTTACCATATTTATCGGGGTAAAACACACACAGGAGTTTAACACGCACCCTAACTTTAAGAGGGAAGTTTCAGGAAAAAAACTTTCCACAGCCCCTGCGTATAACACGCAGGCACAGTTTACCCTCTATTTTCAGGGTAAAAAAGTGAGTGTTTTACGCCAATAAATACAGTAATTTTTTTTTGGAATATTTCCTCATACAGTACAAAATACATATACATTTTAAAATCTTACAAACATCCTATATGTTTTTGATCATTCCCTCCCAGATCTGATATTTTCACCATCTTATCTTATTTCAGGCACATCTGTTTCTATCATAGCAGCTGCGTACTTCTCTGTTCGCTTAAACTCCCACCATTTCTTCCAGATTAATCTATATATTTCCTCCGTTCCCAGCTCCCTGCTGCAAAGGTACTCCTTCTCACATACATGATCTACTCTCTGTATCCATTCTTTTATGGATGGCTTCTCAACTTGAAGACATTTTTTGGGGACCAGGGCCTTTGCTGCATTGAGTAGGGGAGGGACCAAAGTTTCTTTATATTGTTTTTTGGTTTTATTTGTCCCATGGAACAACACATCCCAGGCGTTTTAAGTAGGGCTGTGCAAATTAACTTTTAATTAATCGATTAATCTTAAATTTTTTTGATTGATCAAAATATTTTTGATCGATTAAAATTCTTTAGATTGGTACTCACCTCTCCGCCGGCTTCTGGGCCTTCTGGGAGTTCCGTCGGAGATCCAGTAACGTCACCTCACCCTTGGATGGGCTTGCCGTGTCCATCTGAAGGGCTCCTTTGCTGTGCCTTCTTATCTGCATGCTGGCAGGACCTTACTATCTGCCACACGCAAGGGCTGTTACACTTCCCTCTATCACTTCCCTCTATTAACCTGAGATTCTAAAGCCATCTACTGGGAGTTGTGATAGTTCCCTTCATGGGACATCTACATGCCGACGGACTGATGTTAACCTCTCCTCATCTGGATTCAGCAGTGGTATCGTTGTACACATTTTTATACCAGTATCATACTTAGCTACATGTTTTTATGACTGCTTTTGCTACCGTTTGGTATTACTCGCACCATTTTTACAGTTTATGTAGCTACATCGATTTTATCTCCAGTGCAATATTTATTTGGTTACCTACTTGAAGACTATACAAGTTTTAATGCTATTCCCATCGAGCGCTGCCTTTGTGTGTTTTGTGTATCCCGCTATCCATTTTTCCAGTTGTTGGTAGCTGCACTGGGAATCAGCCTGCAAGGAGATCAGCTAAAAGTAGTTGGATCTGTATGTGCGTTATAATTAATCGATAAAAAAACAAAAACGATTAATCGAACAGAAAAACTTTGATCAGTAACAGCCCTAGTTTTAAGAGATCTTTTCCCCAGTTATCTCCTCGATGTAATCTAGGATACTATTGAAATAGTCTTTTATTTTTGAGCACTCCCACCAGATGTGTATTGTTGTTCCACTTTGTTTACACTCCCTCCAACACTGGGGAGACCTGCTTGGCTGGAATTTGCTAATTCTTTCCGTGGTCAGATTTTTACCAAACACTAAGGCCCCGTACACACGACCAAGTTTCTCGGCAGAATTCAGCCAGAAACTCGGTTCAGAGCTGAATTCTGCCGAGAAACCCGGCCGTGTGTACACTTTCGGCCGAGGAAGCCGACGAGGACCTCGGCGAGGAAATAGAGAACATGTTCTCTATTTCCTCGTTGTTCAATGGGAAATTTCAGCTCGCCGAGGTCCTCGGCGGCTTCACAAGGAACTCGACGGACAAAACGATGTGTTTTGCCCGTCGAGTTCCTCGGTCGTGTGTACGCGGCCTAATAGTTAGCTACTATCGTACTGATATCTGTTGCGTAGTTATATACTGCTTTTATCATTTGTCTTTCATCCAACTTTTTTGCAAGATCTTGTTCCCATTTCCCTATGTAGGGTTCCTTCTAATTCTGTTAATATGTCATAGATTTGAGAGATTTCATGTTTCGTAGGCGTTTTCATATTGCAAAATGTTTAAATTGAGTTCAGTGTTTTCTCCTTTCTAACTGGTTGAGTCATTGTGCTTACGTAAGTGCTTAAGTTGCAAATAATCCCACTCGCTTACCTGCTGCCACCCATGCATTGTTATTAGGTCTGCTCTTGACCTTATTATTCCTTGTATCACTATATATTTTAGTTGTGCATTTCCCTGGTGTCTTCCCATCCGTGTCCCATTCCCTGGGGTGAAAAAACTTGTTCCTGTAAGCGGGATTAATGGGGAATTATATTTCTGTTTTTCCCATCGATATAATTCATCCCATATTTTGAAAACAATTTTAGTTAACACTTGTGTCAAAACCAAATGTTCTATTTTTGGGAGGTATCCAAATATTTTTCCCTAACTGTGTCGTGTAAAGTGTATTTTCCATTTTTACCCATCTCTTATTTGTGTTTGTGTTTGCCCATTCTAATAACCTTGCCATTATTACCGCTGTGTAATATCTTTTAATGTCAGGGACCCCCAACCCTCCTTTCTTTTTGTTTCCTGGATAGGAGCCCACTACTTACTTTTTTTTATTCTGCTAAATATATTTCAAAATTATTGTTTTTATAATAATAACAAAAAAAACACTGAGGTATCTCTATCGGGAGCATTTGAAATTTATATAAAAATGTTTACATTTTTACCAGATTTATCCTTCCTATCCAAGAGATAGGTCTCCTCGATAGGTTTATTATATCAACTCTCACTTCATTCAATAATGGAATACTGTATAATTAGCATGGTATATTTTTTTTATAGTAGGGGTTAGTTTAATTCCCAAGTATGTCAGGGCTTCTGGCTCCCAGGAAAACAGGAATTCCTGTTATAAAGCTATTACCTCTCTCTTCTCTACTCCTAAATTTAATATTATTGTTTTTGTAGGATTTATCTTAAAGTTCGTAATCTCACCATAGTCTTTCAATTCCTTTATTACGTTGGTAATGATAGCCTTGGCTTAGTTATGTATAGAAGTATGTCGTCCACGTAAGCAGCAACCTTGTGCTCTTCTTTTCCTTCTCTAACCCCTTCTATATCCACATTTTTCCTTATTTTTTCCAAAAATGGCTCCATGCGATTACATACAGGAGTGGCGAGAGCGGGCAGCCTTGCCGTGTTCCATTGAACATCTCAAAGGCGGACAACATACTTCCATTCACCCATACCTTTGCCGTAGGATGTTTATATAGATTATCGATCCATCTCATGAATCTTGGGCCTAGCCCTATACTTCGTAGTGTATCCATCATAAACCCCCAGTCTATTCTGTCAAATGCTTTCTCGGCATCAATTGACATAAGCAAGGCCAGGGTTTTTTTTTTCTTTTGATCCCTATGCATTAATAGCATTGTTCCTATGCTATTGTCCCTGCCCTCCCTTCCAGGGACAAAGCCCACTTGATCTACATTTATTAATTCTGGCATCAAGTTTTTCAACCTTGCCGCCAATATTTTTGCATATAGTTTAACATCTGCGTTTAATAACGCAATAGGGTGATAGCTAGAACAAATGGATTTACCTTTCCCTACTTTGGGTATGATTGTAATATCTGCTAAGAGTAATTGTTTTCCAATTTCCTCGTTTTCTCCTATTTTATTAAAATATGTACATAGTTCTGGTACTAATTGCTCCTGAAATCTTTTATAATATTTTATCGTAAAACTATCCGGGCCTGGACTTTTCCCCCCTGGTATGTTTTTTAGGGCACTGTTAATTTCTTCTTGTGTTATTTGCCTCTCAAGGTGTTCTATATTGTCTACTGTTATCTTTGGTAAGTTTACTTCTGCTAAATATTGTTGTATTTTAAGTTTCCTATTCTTCTCCTCCTGTCGTGTTTCTTTATTTCTAATTACGTATAGTGCACTGTAATATTATTTACTAAAAATGGTGCACACAAAATTTGGTACATTTGTGAATAATAGCCAATCGGCTTCCAGGTTTTATTGTCAAAGCTGAAGTTAACAGATGTTTGGTTACTATGCCGGGGCTGCACCAGATTCTGTTTAGACCAGTTTGAGTAAATCTACCCCTTTCTGGCCTCTGAAATATCCATGACCTTTAAAACACTGGTAGTACTGTTTATGACTATTCAGTATTTTTGCATGATTCACAAAAACAAGCTCTCTTAATTCTCAAAAGCTCAATACATTATTGAAAGAAAAGGAACTCAGCTGTCCTTTAGAATGTGAACACAAAGCCGTATAATGAGAAGTAGGCAGAACCCAAGTGGTGCAAATAAGGAGGGGGCTCATGTTTGCTACAAGACAGAGATGTGTATTAATAGCATTCATAAATGAATACCAATAAAAGAAATTCAATGTGATATGTTTATTTATGTCTATTTCTGACTGGATGCTAGAACATCCAAAATGTTATCCTACTTATTTGTTTTTATCTATCTATCTATCTATCTATCTATCTATCTATCTATCTATCTATCTATCTATCTATCTATCTATCTATCTATCTATCTATCTATCTAGCTATCTCTGCGTGTTTGTCCATCTGTGTGCCCTTTGCTTTGTCGGTCCAGCTGTTTCTTTAACCACATATTTGGGGTATGATTTTCTAAAGGAGAGATTTTACACATCAATAAAAGTTAGTTTTTGTTCTCTAAAATAAAATCCCAGATAGTGCATAGTAAATTTGGATATTTTAATCTTAATTGTAACAGTGGCACTGAGGGTCGTTGCCAGATCATGGCATCCGGGGAACATGCCACAGTTTTTCTACTGGGAGGGCCCCAGGTGTCTATTGCAATAGTTATCACTATCCCAAGTATGATTTTTAAATTCTGGTCTATTTTTTACCACTACTAATATTCACATTTTAATACCATTACAGATTTTTAGGATCATATTGGAGAGATAATTTAAGAACCTGGAATTTTTTAATAAAGTGTTACTAAACCCACAACAGTAAAAATCAGTCTGTATATGCAGTAAATCATGCTTGTTATACTCACTGTGAAACCTAAGGAGTTATTCCTGTAAAATGTTTGATCATGTCTCTGATACTCCCCTTCTTTTAGGCCTTGTACACACAATCGTTTTCCTCGACAAAATCCATCAAGAAAAATGCTGGCAGGGCTTTTTTGCTGAGGAAAAACAGTCGTGTGTATGTTTTTCGTCGAGAAAACTGTCGTGGATCTCGACAAGAAAAAAAGAGAACATGTGCTCTTTTTTCTCGTCAGGAGTCTCAATTTCCTCGTCGTGTTCCTCGTCGGGCTGGTTTACGACTAGAAACACGTTCGTGTGTATGCTTGGAAACCCACGCATGCTCAGAATAAAGTATGAGATGGGAGCGTGCCTTCGGTAAAAGTAGCGTTCGTAATGGAGATAGCACATTCGTCACTCTGTAACAGACTTAAAAGCATGATTCGTCTCTCACCAAACTTTTACTTAACACGCAGTAACATAAGATTAGCAAAAGCAGCCCCAAGGGTGTCGCCAATGGAATCGAACTTCCCCTTTATAGTGCCGTCGTACGTGTTGTACATCACGGCGTTTGAGAACGACGAGATTTTGTCTTGACAGTGTGTATGCAAAGAAAGCTTGACAAGATTCACGACAAGCCTGACAAGAAACTCGTAGAGGAAAACAATGTTTCTTTTACGACGAGTTTCTCGGTCGTGTGTACGAGGCCTTACTGTCCCCAAACCATCTCCTGATAGTACAGAGCCTTGGGGTCACTCTACACATGCTCAGTTTGGTGTGTATTGCTAGAGAATTTTTTTTCTTGGGAGAGTGCATGTGATCAGCACAGGGGCAATCAGCATCGTCCAGGCAGAGGACGTGTTTATTATATATATATATTTTTTTTAAGCAATATCATACAATTGATGTTCAGTCATCAGGAATGAGGAAAAACTTCACCCACTTTTTACTGTGGTATACCAGAAAGCCTTTATGAACCTACACCTGCTGCAGGCTGGACAAATTGTAGACATCTCTTATGCCGCGTACACACGATCAGGCTTTTGCCCGGCCAAATACCATTGGAATTCCGACGGAATTCCATTTAAAAAAAAAAAAAAATAGAACATGTTCTATATCTAAACTCCGATGGAATTCATCGAAATTTCAGATGAAAAAACTCCAATGGGGCTACACGCGATCGAAAAATCCGATGGACAAAAGTCCATCTGACTTTTTCCAATCGGAAATTCCGATCGTGTTTACGGGGCATAAGTTCTTTCTGCAGAAAGAAACTTATAACTGGATGTGCTGTCTGTCTAATATCCTGTTATAATAAATATAAAGTACATGTTAACAAACTATAATACAGTATATACAAATTATGTATCTGTTTATAAAAAATATTTTCAGGTTTTGCTGTCTGACAGGGCTGCCCAAATCCCAGACCTGGACGGACAAAAATAAAAATCCTTTGGCAGGCAAAGCTGCTCTCATATATTTCAATTATGCCTTTAGCGACCTTAAAAAAGTATCCCTAAAATGCTCTATCTATACAGCAAACCAAAAAGAGGGACAGTTGAGCATTATAAAGGAGCAGAAGGACTTGGCTCCAAAAGATGGACAGCTGGGAGGTATGAATTAGCTGTTTTCTATTTCAGAACATTATGACAGCAGCCATACTTTTCTAGAGCTTATAGACAGAGGACCACCTGTAGTCTACTTAATCACAAATTCTCCAGTAGCAGCACTACATTTCTTTATGCGAATATACTGTATATACGGTATATGTATGTGAATATATGTATCAAAAGATCATTCTCTTTTTATGGCTTTCTAAAATAATATAGCATTACTGTTTCTTTATTATTATCTTTAGCTATGTTTCAAACACTTGTGATAGCTCAATACTTTTACGCCTGCAAGGCAAAAAAATAAAGAACTGTCAGGCAAAAAAGACTTTTATAAGAGCATTCTTAGCAATGTGATAAGCATAATGCACTTTAACGTATCAGAGGCTTACAGATCAGTGTGAGCTGCAGTGAACTGAGCTGGCAGGCATGACTCACACCACAATGGAGGCAGGTAGGAAAAAAAACACAGGCCTTTGCTGCTTGTGAAATACATGAATCATATTGGCCAAAGATATTACATTTTGGCTGCTTTTTAGCTGCCTTGTCATCTCCAAAAAATGTTTGCCTATTGTAGACCGGTTACATTTATTCCCTTTCTTCTGACATTTTGGAAAATCTCCGAAAAATTATCATTCCCATTTGGACATGGAAAAAGGAAAGCACCTTTTTACACGTTTACTGCATTTAGGATAAAGATTGCACAGGGCTACCGCCATGGGCGTCCGCTCCATAGGGCAAAGGGAGGCAATTGACCCCCCCTGGAAAATCGAGAAGGTGTTGAAGAGTCTCGCGGCTGTGGGCTGTCTGACCAGTCCCGGGCTGGATGTCACACAGACACAGCGAGCAGAGTGAAGCCCCCTCCCCCTCCAATGTTTATGTGTACACAGGGGGAGGGAACCTGCTGTGCCCATGCCGTGCTGATGGCTGATCTAGGGTACTGAATGGGATGGGGGAGGGGTGGTCCGTCTGTGCTGAAGGGAGGGTTTGTGCTGAATGGGGGTCCATCTGTGCTGAAGGGGGGTCTGTGCTGAATGGGGGGATGTGCTGAAGGGGGTCCATCTGTGCTGAATGGAGGGGTTTTTGCAGAATGGGGGGTCTGTGCTGAAAGGAGGGGAGTCTGTGCTGAAGGGGGGTCCATCTGTTCTGAAGGGGGGTCTGTACATTCTCTAGGCTATATTTATATGGGCATGGAGTGAAGCTGAATTATTTCAAGAGCAATTTCACACTGCCAGCTGGCCGCATTATCGGTGAAGCGCCGCTTTACCATTGTTTTAGCTGCGCTATTTGGCCGCTAGCAGGGTGCTTTTAACCCCTGCTAGCATTTGAAGAAAGGGTTAAATGCGACTGTGTATTGCCACTGCGGAAGCACCCCCCCCCCTGAAAAAATTTCAGCAGACGCCCATGGCAACCGCTGCATACCTCTCAAAACATGTCATTCTCCGTGAGACATCTGCCTGTATACATACCTCCCAACTTTGGAACTTGGAATGAGGGACATCTATGGATGGAAAACAAATGCGGAGTGCACCACAACAAAAATGGGTGTGGATAAAATGTGCTTAATATTGAGGTGGCTTAAAGAAGCATGGTTAAACAGAGACTGTGATAGCTGCATTAGCTATCTTCTTCTTTCATTTTTAGGCTTTCTTCTATTTTCACCTGATGATCCAGCCATTACATCTGTTTTTCAAAAGAACAAGCTGTCCTGCAGATGTAGCAGTTAGTGTGTTGAGACAAACAATTTACCAATGATCAGCTTTTATTTAATCTGTGTGCTACACCTAATAAAGTGTTAGTGCATCTACAACTGCTAGTCCAGCTAACACTCCCCTCCCCCCAGACTGACAATGCTGCCGTCCAAAGGTGCCCCCTGTGCTCCATATTCCAGAGTGTAGGCACTCTAATACAGGAGGTGTGTCACTGGCCAAATCACCAGGTGACAACAGAGGGGGAAAAAAAGCCTAAAAAAGAAAATCAATGCAGCCATTACATCTAATGATTGGTAACCTGGCTGGAAATATATATATATATATATATATATATATATATATATATATATATATATATATATGTATTTTTTTTGGGGGGTGGGGGGGTTAATACGGCTTTAAGTCTACATATGGAATATGGTGTACACGGCCTGCAGTCCTTGCACAAAGTTCTCCCTAATTTTTGTGCTATGAGTGAGAGGCTCATTGACATAAACCTGCCATGTATACACTCAGATACAGATAAGGACTGGTGTATATTTAGTCACCCTTCACTTCAGAAGTCCGACCTTTCAGATCAGGTGTCCTCCTTCATATTAAAGCAAACTCCTTTTACACCATGAGTCCCCTCCTTCACATCAGTAGTCCCTCCTTACATCAGCAGTCCCTTCTTCAAATTATTAGTCCCCTTTTCATATAAGGAGTTCCTCCGTTCACATGAGGAGTGTCTTCCTTCACAACAGAATCCTCCAAACGGCAGAGTTACCCTTTCACATCAGGAATCCCCCTTTCACATTGTGGATCCCCCTTTCACATCAGAAATCCCCTCTTGCATTAAGAGACACCCTTTAAATCAGGTGTAACCCTTTCACACCAGAGTCCCCCTTTACACTAGGAGTTCTGCCTTCACATCAGCAGTGGCCCTTTAAATTAGGAGCCCCCTATACTTAAAGGGTTTGTAAAGGAATTTTTTTTTTTTATCTTAATAGCTTCCTTTACCTTAATGCAGTGCTGTTTTCATGTCCTCGTTGTTCGTTTTTGCTCTCAAGTTGCTGTAATTCTTCTCTGATTTCTACACTTCCTGGTAGTCTGTTTCCTAATGACCACAGTGCTGGGAGCTTTCTCTCTGTGGTCACTAATCAAGGAGGTGTGATTACTGTGTGTCTAGTTTCTAGTTTTGTTTTCCAAACCATCACTGCTCTATGGCTCTGTAAGGCAGAGAGGCAGGAAACGAAACTAGAAACTACAGGTACATTATATGATTGATTTTTATCAATTTTTAATCGTTTTTAAAAGGAATCAGTTAACTATTATGTCTCTATACCCTGTAAACAGTCATTTCAGCAAAACATTTTTTTTTTATTTACAACCCCTTTAACATCAGGATTCCCCCTTCACATCAGGAGCTCCATATTTAGCATGTGGAGTCCTCTTTTCACATTAGAATCCTATATTTCATGGGAGGGGGGAGTGTTTGGAGGGGTTTTCTGGGGATATGAATAAAATAGATAAGGACTGGGACAGGGATCCTAAGCTTAAGATGTAGGGAGCTGAAAGGGAGATACTGCAGGCTGGATTTCAATGTTACAGTAAGTGGAAGGGGTTGGGCTGTGGATGGGGGAAATATCTAGTGAATGGATGAGTCTATCAGGAACTACTGGCAGGGAAAAGGGGAATGCTGGTGACTTAACGAGAGTGCCTGTGAGAACGGAGGTCTGCTATGTCAGGACAGGAATGATTTATGACTGAGAAGGAGAGATCTGTATTGGGATTGGAGATAAACAGAGCTTTGGGACAAAAGTCAGCTGGAGAATTAGTTGTGGGGAAAGTAAGCAGAGAACATATATTACTGATCCAGGATGGCAGGGAGGAGAGAGAGTGCAGACCAAAGGAGAATAGACAGGTACAAGCCCCCCCATCTAAAAATAATCATCTTCTCCTCTAGACATGTGAAAACCTAGGGGGAATACAGTTTTTAACCCTTTTATGGGCAGCTGGGGGGAGAGATGCAGCTGCTGAAGGGGTATGAGAGCGTGACTCACAATACACTACTGGCTGTCAGATTGGCACTTTACAGAGTTTGCTTACCTTTCCCTTGCTGGGAGGAGATGGGGGATGGGTTAGCAACCTGTAAAATTCCGATGTGACCGTGCCAATGCAGGAGTGCTACAGTGACAATGTGAAGCTGGAGAGGAATGTGAGCACATCCCACACCTCCTCGGGGCTTTCTCCTGCTCTGATTTGACTTTTCTCATTCACCGCTAAGCTGACAGGGGTAGTGATGCCGCTGTCACTACTTCTGTTAGCCTTTGTAGCGGCAGAAATGCTCCTCCCCCCGCTCACATGTTACCATCACCCTCCTGCTTGTCCCTGCTCTGTGCCCCCGCCGCTGTTGATGATGGTCCCTGCAAAAACTGTACCCGTTCCACGTACCTGGGCTGGTGGATGGCTACAGTCCCTCAAGTTACCGCCGGCTGCAGCTCCGCCTTTTGCTCTCACAAGAGGGAGTGAGGCAGACAGGCATTCCCTCCATATCACTCCGCCAGGGACAGACAGGCTGGAGGCCGGAACTTTAAACTAACCGTCAGAAAATGTGGCACTAGCTGCCTCTGCACCAACCAATAAAAAAAAAAGAGTTCCCACTCTGCTACTGCCTCCTGGGGCCCACTGATGGATGGATGGGGCCCCAGCAAATGTTATTTAATGGTCAGTCAATCTAGGAGCTGCTCACAAGCATTTCTCCTGCCTCCCAGGTGCTGTGCAGAACAAGAGTGAGTGGCAGTGGAGGCAATGCGGGAAACAGCTCAGCTGTGCGGGACTGCGGGACATAAGTCAGAATGCGGGGCTGTCCCGCAGAAACCGGGACTGTTGGGATGTATGCTGTATATGACTGTAGTCAACTGAGTGAAATTAGTTAACAAAGAGGTAGAGGATAAGAAGGTTTTGGATTCTGTGATGACTGCCAGGAATGGCATATTGCATTCTCAGTATGAACAATGACTCATCATTAAGAGAACATAAGCACTGACTAAAGTACTTAAATATGAGTTCAAATTAGTGAGTTCATTTTAAAGGTCATCCCCACCCAAAACCAATACTGTATGTCGGCTTGTGGTAGATGCTGGTTGAATATATCACCCACTTGCCTGGCTTTGTAATGGCTGAAGCTGTCAAACAGCACTGGGAGTTCTGGTGGGAAGAGCTTGCTAATGGATTGCCTGAGCAGTATTAAACATACTATTCAGCTTGCAAATAGTCAGGCAAAATTTAAAAATCAGTGTAGCACCCTCTGCCTAGTGTAGGTGCTAGAGTGCAATTTTTCTGTAGTGCAGGTAAATTTAGGTAGGCCTAGCTGAAAGCTGGTAATTCACAGTTAGCATCATCTTTCAGTTACCCTCCTTCTGCTTCTAGAGGATTATATAAGGAAGGAGGGGGTGAGAGGTGGAGCTGTCTGGGTTGTTCTAAGAAGCCCTGACCAATCCCCAACCTGAATTGGCAGGGGGAGGCCCCCTTAAATACCTAAAGTCAACCCAGCTGGGAAGGAGTTGTTCGGTTGGAAGAACTGGAGGTGGAGTATTAGGCTGTCAGGGCCTTGGGGGGGGGGGTGAAATTGGGCCAGGACTTGAACCTGAACAGGAACCCCACACAACCCAAGGGGTGTCCTGAACAGGAGCAGGAGAAGACAGTGGGGAAAACTGTGGGGCATACCTCCAGGAGGGATTCATCAGGCATCAGAGAGTGGCAGGCACAGTCGGGAGAGCTGGGAGAGGCATGCTGGAGTGGACTGGGAGAGCGCAGTCTGAGGTGGATGTGGAGCCATAGGGAGAGACTGTGATGTTACTGGCAGTGAAGTTGGGCTGCTGCAGCTGGGAGAACTATCAGAGTCTGCAAGGGGTTGACTGGGATCAGCAGTACACCAAAGAGGGCAGCTAGCACCAGTACTTTCTTTTGCTACACTACATGGGTCTGTGGTCCCGGCCTGTAATAAGGAATGTTGTCAAGGCCTGGCTGAAACTAGAGTTAAGCTTAACCATGTGCTAGCTGCGCTTGAAGAATTGTGCTGGAGGGAGAGGGAGACATAGTCTACAGTAAGTGTTGTGCAAGAGAAGAATATCTAACTTGTCTCAAACCATGCAAGAATACATTTCTGGGCATCCCGTGAATCCCTTAACCCCATCCAAGTTCTAATCCCTCAATAATATACAACAACAAAGCTGATGGACTGGTTCATTGTTTTGGAGTGTCTGGAACTGAATGCCGGGCTGGTCAGTGTGACAGGTGGGCCACAATCACTCAGCAGCCCCTATGGGGCTACCGCTACATCAGAAATCTAATTTTGCATACAGTGTGGGAAAACAACTGAAAGGTGAATTATAAATGTTTGCTATAGGTTAGTGTATTTACTGCTTCTAAATTAGGGTGACCAGATATCCCTGGTTCCTGGGGTCAGTCCCTGGACTGAGGACACTGTCCCCAGAGCAAGTCTGTCCCTGGATTTGTCCCCGGATTGGCATGGGGGGGGGGGCAGCCAATACTCTTGCCCCAGGTGCAACATTTAGGGGGGGGGGCGCAAAATTATTACTGTGGACGGGCCATGTGCAGCATGCCTCCCCCAGTGGGGGAAAAATAGACTTCCTCGGTTTGTAGAGGTCAATGTAGGAATCAGGTAGGTTAGTGTGGTGGTCAGTGTAGGAATCAGGTAGGCCAGTGTAGGAATCAGGTAGGTCAGTGTAGGAATCAGGTAGGTTAGTGCAGTGATCAGGTAGGTCAGTGTAGGAATGAGGTTGGTCAGTACTACTGTACTAGTGAAAAGGACTCAGGGAGTGCTAAAAGCCTGCAGTTTAGTGGGCGCAAATTTGTTGCCTTGTCCCGGGCGATGACAACCCACGCTTCCCCACTGACTGCACATATAATTTGAGAAAAATATGTGTATAAAATAGTTTACCATTTGTCGATAAAAAAAAAATGTCACCGTATTTAAAAATCTGTTCACCTTATTCTATATAGCTATATATTATATGTATATCCTTAATCCTTTGTAAAAAAAACAGGTTTTGTGCAATTCAGGATTAGAGCTGTGGCATTTTCTGATGCCTGTGTTATATGATATGGTCAAGTCTCATAGTTCTTCCAAAAGTCAATAGCATTGTCTGGCAGCTTATGAATAGCTCTAGTATCTTAGGAGGCTGCAGGCAAATGGGATGTCATTCTCGTTTAGTGCTGGGAGATTTCCATAAAAAAAAAAAAGGATTGCAGAAATAAATACATATCCAATTATGAGAGAGGAGAGGGGAAGGGGGTGTGGGGGGTGAAATTATGTTAGGAAGAGTGGGGTGGGTGAAGGTCCACTTTAGGCTCAATTCACATTTGCATATAAGACCGATAGCGATTACATGTGGAAGACCCAGCAGGGGTTCCTAAAGAATTCAATAGTGATGCCCAGTTGAAAGCAATAAAAGGCTGACATGTCCCACAGTTAATCGTGGCCACTCGCATGTGATCACTCATGGAATGATTACCTGTGAATGATCAGCCCTGGATACAGGGACCAGTTGTTTACAGATAATCGCTCCATGACCACTTAGATTTAAGCAGCCTTGATTAGCTGCCGAAGCTGTCAGCATCCCATTGCTTTCAATTGGGCTTCCTCTCGCAACTAATCCACGGGAACCCATGCTGGGTTCCTGCATGTAAGCGCTAACGACCCCATTCACATGTGAATGGAGCTTTGATGTTTACTGACCTCTGTAACCTGATGGGGTAGATTTCATCTTTCCTCCCTTGTTATTGAAACTCAGGCCTCGTACACACGACCGAGGAACTCGTCGTAAATGAAACAACGTTTTCCTCGACGAGTTCCTTGTTAGGCTTGTCGAGAATCTTGACAAGCTTTCTTTGCGTACACACTGTCAAGACAAAATCTCCTCATTCTCAAACGCGGTGACGTACAACACATACAACAGCAGGGGAAGTTTGATTCCACTGGCACAACCCTTGGGGCTGCTTTTGCTAATCTCATGTTACTGCATGTCAAGTAAAAGTTTGGTAAGAGACGATTTGCACTTTTCAGTCTGTTACAGCATGAAAAATGTGTTATCTCCATTACAAACGCTACTTTTCCCGAAGGTGCGCTTCCGTATCATACTTTATTCTGAGCATGCGCAGGTTTCTTAGCATACACACGAACGTGTTTCTCGTCGAAAACCAGCCCGACGAGGAACACGACGAGGAAATTGAGACTCCCGTCAAGGAAAAAGAGAACTTGTTCTCTTTTTTTCTCGTCGAGTTCCTCGACAGTTTTCTCGATGAAAAACATACACACGAACATACACACGACCGTTTTCCTCTGCAAAAAAGCTCTGCCACCAAGTTTATTGATGGATTCTGTCGAGGAAAACGGTCCTGTGTACGAGGCCTCAGAAAAGACGTGAGAAAAAAAATCAGGGGCACAGGAACGAATAAAAAAAATATTTTCTGTAGTCTAGGGGGAAGGCTTGGAAACACCTTCAGCTAATATATAAAAGAAAAAAAGCACTCGCTCTAAAAAAAAAAGTTTGTTAGAGGTGGGGGAAAGAACAAAAGAAAGGGCTGCCAATTCGACCATAGCGGGTTATTTACGAAAGGCAAATCCACTTTGCACTACACTACTGAAAGTGCACTTGGAAGTGCAGTCGCTGTAGATCCGAGGCGGACATGCAAGGAAAATAAAAAACAGCATTTTAGCTTGAACATGATTGGATAATAAAATCAGCAGAGCTTCCCCTCGTTTCAGATCTACCCCTCAGATTTACAGCACCTCCAAGTGCACTTTCATTGCAATTTCAATGCAATTTGCACGTGTAGTTTGCACTTGTAGCGCAAAGAGGATTTGCCTTTCGTACATAACCCCCATAGTGTAGTAAGCGAGTTTATTGTAGAGATAAAAGGTAAAAGTTGCACTCACAAACAAGCAAAAGTAAATAAACGCGTGTCTACTAAATCGGTGTGCAGTCCGGATATCTGTGGAAATTGAAGATCAGAGCGCAGCTCCCTCTGCGGCTGCTATACAAGAGCCGCTGCAACCAGGCACTTTAGACACATGAAGAACCGCCGCTGTGGCACACACAAGACACCGCCAGAGGATGTGCTCCCGCTGCCAGGACATGCATTTCCAAGGCTAGGACCCACCTCCTTCCTTCCACAGCATAACTATTGCCCTGCCTCCAGGATTTAATAAATATCCGCCAACGTTAGTTTTGGGTAAGGGTCCACACTGACGGAACAATAAAAGTTCCAGGTGTTAACAAAGCTCTATAAATTCAGTGATGTATCACAGCCCATGTTTTCTGTAGAAATGTAAAGACTCCAACATGCTTTTCCTATCGTTTTTGAAGTTTTCAATTCACATACTGTATTAGTCTGAATTGATAGAGTTAGTTGCTTGGGCACATTACATTACTCTCTAGGCTTTAAACTAATGTTAGCCAAAGGGCTATTGCCTAGAGGTATAGAATTGGTGAGGCTCAAGAAAAAAAAATACATTTTGGTGATTGTCCTTTTGACAAATGCAGCAGATTTACTACAGGATCAGCGTTTCATTCCTCTGTGAGTATTATGAAGTGGCAAGCAGGCACTCACAGGCTATAAAGAAATAGATTTATTCTTCCATATGCACTTACAGATCCTTGTGAGAAAAGTACTTTGGATCATTTTAGGCTATGACTAAATCAGTTGTTTGATTATGATACAAGTGTCATTTTTATTTTATTTTTGTGTCTATTTTCTGTCATACAATTACACTAAACTTCTTACTAAACTCACCATTTAAAAACTACATTTGAATCCAACATAATGTCTTAAACATCACCATTTTATTTGAATTAACAAACCATCTTTTCCATTAATGTACTCTCCCCTGCGCTATCCACAGAGACAGTTTTCCCTTAAAGGAGAAGTACAGCCAAAGCTCGTTTTGCTGTACTTCCCCTGTGGACCACAGGAGTGCACTTGACTTTGCACTCCTGTGATCCCGTTTTCAGTAGACAGTGGGCTGAAGCCTGATGTTGGCTGACGTCATTGAGGTGGTCCAGGCTCGGGAAGGATTGCGACCATATGGTCGGGATCCACCCTCATGCCTGGACCGGCAACCGGCTAAGCCTCTCAGTGAACAGCTGATAACATGAGCCGGCCGCTCCCACCCCCTCCACAGCCCAGCGTTCCACTTACAGTCACCAGCTCTCTGCTCAGGGAGCCTCAAGAAACAGGCGATCGGCAGTGTTTGATTACTCGGGTCTCAGTGTTAGAGGTGCCAGAGTACAGATGCAGCATTGGACCGATGCTGCACCCACCTAGGCAAGTATGATTCAGAAAAACAAACAAACCTCATACTTCTCTTTTAAAGTGATTGTACAGGTTTGTTTTTTTATGTTTATCACAATAACAAGCATTTCATACTTACCTGCTCTGTGCATTGGTTTTGGACAGAGCAGCCCTGATCATCTTCTTCTCTCTGGTGCTCCCCCCTCCCCCTGCTAAGTGCCCCCACAGCAAGCTGCATTCTATGGGGGCACTTGTGCATGATCATTTCCGTGCTGCATAGAGTGCAGTAAGGTAAAAATCCATCTACCTTTACAACCACTTTAAAGGCGTATTCCACCTTTTGTGACAGTGTTTCATGTTAGAGGATCAATTAAATCTCATTGCATATACGCAGCCTATTTGTTCTTGCACTGTGGATGGGTGCAAAGCCCAGAAGCCCATTTCTGCTCTCTGTGAACCCTCAGCTTCAAACAATGGGCTGCACGCTAATGATGTTACATAAGTCCAACAAGCTTATTTGATGGACAGCACACACTGCATCCATCCACCTTAGGTCCATCCCCCTAGAGGTTTTAAAGCTAATAGCCAGATTCACGTAGACTTACGACGGCGTATCAGTAGATACGCCATTTACGTAAGGCATTTTTCCGGCGTAAAGATAAACCACCAAAAAGATGGCACAGCCCATGCAAGGTATGGACGACGGAACAGCGGTCGTATTTTACGTCATTTGCGTAAGCGTACGTGAATGGGGCTGGGTGTAGGTTACGTTCACGTCGAAAGCATTGAGTATTTGCGACGTGACTCTGAGCATGCACGCGCATGCGCCGTACGAACGGCCTTCATTTACATGGGGTCACGGTTAATTTAAATGTAGCCCGCCCACTACATGCCTACTTTGAATTAGGCGGGTTTACGTCGGCCCATTTGCGCTACGCCGACGTAACTTACGGAGCAAGTGCTTTGTGAATACTGGCCTTGCCTTACTATGTTACGTCGGCGTAGTGCAAATAGGATGCGCTACGCCGAACTAAAGATGCGCCCTCCTACGTGAATCTGGCTATAAGTGTTTTATGTTACACCTATGTTTAGGATGAAACATGGTCACATAACTCAATTTTCCATTCTCATACTGCCCCCAACATACCTGAATGGATGGGTTTTTGCTCCTGCAACATTTTTTTTTTTTTTAGTTTGGTGCATATGTGCATGGCTTCACTATCGTAGTCCCGCTATAAGTCACTGATCGCCGCAATTACTAGTAAAAGAAAAAAAAATATCGCATAGTTTGTACACGCTATAACTTTTGCGCAAACCAATCAATATACAATTATTATGATTTTTTTTACCAAAAATATGTAGCAGAATATATATTGGCCTAAATTTTGGAAGAAATTCGATTTTTTTATTTTTCTTATTGGATATGTTTTAATTACTTCAGCCCCTGAAAATTTTACCCTCTTCCTGACCAGAGCACTTTTTACAAATTTGGCACTGCGTCGCTTTAACTGACAATTGCGCAGTCGTTCGATGCTGCACCCAAACAAAATGTGTGTCCTTTCTTTCCCCCACAAATATAGCTTTCTTTTGGTGGCATTTGATCACCTTTGCGGTTTCTATTTTTTGCGCTATAAACAAAAAAGAGCGACAATTTTGAAAAAAAAAAAATATTTTTTACTTTTTGCTATAATAAATATCCCCAAAAATGTTTTTAATAAACACATTTCTTCATTCGCTTAGGTCGATATGTATTCTTCTACATATTTTTGGTAAAAAAAAAAATCGCAATAAGCGTATATTGATTGGTTTGCGCAAAAGTTATAGCGTCTACAAACTATGGGAAAAATGTAAGGCATTTTTATGGCGTTTTTATTTTTTTTACTACTAATGGAGGTGATCTGTGATTTTTAGCGGTAGTGCGACAGACAGATTTGAGACTTTTGACACTTTTTTGGGACCATTGGCATTTATTGAGCGATCAGTGCTAGAAATATGCACTGATTACTGTATAAAGGTCACTGGCAGGGAAGGGGTTGACATTAGGGGGCGATCAAGGGGTTAAATATGTGTTCCCTCACTGTGTTCTAACTGTGTGGGGAGGGGAGTGACTAGGAGAGATAACAGATCGCTGTTTCTACTTTGTAGAAACACATGATCTATCTTCTCTCCTCTGACAGCATGGTGATTTGTGTATTTACACACAAATCCCCATGCTGACGCTTATGTACGCGATCGTGCATGGCCGGCGGTGATTGCGCCTGCCGGCCATGCGCATTGGGTTCCCTGCTGTTCTCGCGCGCCCTCTGGTGGCTCTCCTGGGCAAAGCCGTATATGTACAGGATTTTGCCCAGGAGAGATATTCTGCCGCATTATATCTGCGTGAGCTGGTCGGAACCGGTAGAAGTAAAAAAATATAGTTTGTTTTCAAAAATTATTTTTTTTGTTTATAGTGCAAAAAAAAAAAAAAACGCAGGGGTGATCAAATACCATCATATTTGTGGGAAAAAAAGGACATGCACCTTTTTTTAGGTACATCATCGCACAACTGTGCAATTGTTAGTTAAATAAAATGGCCTGGTCATGAAGCATTGTAAACCTTATTGAGGTTAGGTTATTAATGTCTATTTCTAGATGTGCTGTCTGATGCTGCCATTACAAAGTACAAAGATGACATCAGACAACCATGATTATTTTTTGGGGGTTTAGTGACAATTTGTTTTGCTGTTCTTTTCATAAAGTAGCACCACTTTGAACTATCTTGCTTACTGCGTGCCATTTCTTTCTTTTTTTTGTGCTTTTGTATTTCTCTTGTTCTGCTCTCTTAAAAAGAATCAGCAAATGAATTTTATAGTGTTTTTCGCTGATAACTCGCAAACAATCTTGTTTTTCAGCTATGGCAGAATTCCAGCCTCTGCTTTCCCACAGGTAGACTCAATAAATTTCATCAGGTACTTGTGACTGTGTCGCTTGCCCTGTTTGATCCTGCCAGAGGCTCCCCCGCTGCCCGCAGCCTTTCAATCAGGCACAGACGGCTGGAAACTGAACTCTTCTCGATCGCTCGTGTCTGCACTTAACTTCTAATGAAAAACAAACGTAGTGTGACCAACAAGGGACATTTCTCACATCGCCAGGGGAGGAGGGTGGTCATGGCATGCTAACTCCGGCACAAGCTTGATGGAGCGAAGACCCCTCCCTTTTCGACAAGAGGCCAGAGGCGGCGACAGAGACACCGAACCTTCAGGCTTTGTCTGTCCCTTCGCCTGAGTGTTTGCTTCGCTGTCTTGTCCTTTCTCTTCATGTCTTAGCATGTCTAGTGGAGAATTGCAGTCTGCCCCCCGCATCCCATTCAGTATGCTAGGAAGAAATCCATTCTTTCCAGAGTAAAGAATTTAATTTCAATTCATCTGGTGGAGAGACCTGTGCTCTTTTGAAAATGTATGCAGTAGCACGGAAGGATGATTTGTTGGTTTGTCACCGTGTTAAACGCTTAAGATGTACTCAAGTGAGACAAAGTTGCGGTGCAGACAAACACGCTACTCGTGTACTGCAAATATAAGCAACATGTAATGCCACGCCATATAATATTACTGCACTGATTCATAGGAGAAAATCACTTTGCCTTTTTAATGTAAATCTAATTTTCACCATGAACTGTTAGTAATAATTAAATATGGTTTGATCCCTCTAATTATTAATGACTTAGTGTTAAACGATTTGCTGTACATCTTGAAGATTGCAGTAAGAAAAATGGCTGAAAACTACAGGGCCTTGAAGCTAAATATCTCAGAATAAAACCTTTGCTCTATAAGAGCTATTTTTAAAATAAAATTGTGTAACATAGCAAGTTTATTCATTTCAATAAGCCTACCAGAGAAAAGGAGAAAAGGGCCGAAATTATGCTGAATCTAGTAAACAAGGTTGAAGAGTGACCAAGCTTAGGTCCTCTGATCTGCTACCCCACTAGCATTTTATTCTTTTTTCCTTTCCATGATTATTCTCACTACACTTCTGTGATTTGCATTCATACAAATGTCTAGTTTATACATATTTCCCTTAAAATTGATATTGTATTCTTTTATAGATATCCGTAGGGACACTGGTGGCAAGATCTCCGTATTTGTGATCTGTCCCCTAGACCGTTGAAGTGCAAGGAAGAAAAAGCTACCGGGAACGGTCTAGCTGTGAGGAGCAATGGAGGAGAGCAGCCCCACTGCAAGGAGTTCATTTTTTAGTGGCCCAAAGTTGGCCTTTTAAGGGAATCAGGAAACAATGAATAATTGCCAAATTGCCATCCAGAATTAAAAAAAAAATATGTTTTTGGTATACCAAAAAAAAAAACTTTAATGGAAGAAATATGATATAAGAAAGGCACATCATATTTAATGCATTACATCTTTAGAGTGTATAGAGAGCCAACATTTTTTTATATATTTTTTGGGATAGAGTAGGGAATAGCGATGGAATAGTGAAGGCTCTCAGTGTCTCCTGTAAGACCAGGAAGAGATGAGCACAGCTGTAGCTTGCATTGCGCTGGATCGGTAATAGAAAGCAGGTAAGTATTTAGGAGTGGGGTATAGTTAGTGGGCATTCGGGGAATGCATTAAGGCAAAAAAAAAACTGTTTAACTATAGAATCAACTTGTGAATATATTAACACAATTATTGGCAACCAGAAATAAGTATGTATGTCTCCAGCTTATTGACCTACTGTATAAACAGGTTGCCAGTGCACATGTTGGTTTGCAAGCATAGATAACAGTCTACGTACACTATTAGGATTTTTTATTTTTTTTTAATTAAGTGATATCATAAGTACCTGTCTTGTCATTGCAGGCAAGCTAAACAGAAAGATACAGCACAAAATAGCCATATGGAAAAAAGTATAATTGCTGACATAAAAATGAGCACCACAAATACTATTTTATATCAAGAAATAACTAACAGAATGCCTCCAAAAAAAGTCAGTTTAGTCTAGGCGAACAAAAGCCAAGCAGCAGGGGGCTGAGATCGGTCTGATGATTAATGTGAAAACATGGACAGCATTGTTCTCCAAAGCACAGATATAAGTTTGCAGATTTCATATATTGCTATTTTCCATCTATCTGCTATTTTTTCCCTCACTGGGGATACACAGAAACATTTTTCACTGCTCTTCAACATTCCCTAGATATACCAGACATTAGCAATGTAATATTTGTTTCTAAATCTTATGGCCTTTGTAATTTTGGGAAGAAATCTAAGCTATATTTACCAGAACCAGCTGTGGAATTGTATTTAAGGTGGCTCATAGGTGATCAGGAGACAAAACATCTGAAGCCTCGTACACATGACCGAGGAACTTGACGGGCGAAACACATCGTTTTGGTCGTCGAGTTCCTTGTTAGGCTGTCAAGGAACTTGACAAGGCAAGTTTCTCCATTCCCGTCGAGGAAAAAGAAGACATGCTCTCTTTTTGGCTCGAAAGGGATCCTCGACAGTTTCCTCGTCGAAAAATGTACACACGACCGGTTTCCTCTGCAAAAAAAAAAATCCCAGCAAGTTTCTTGCGTTTTTTTGCCGAGAAACTCGGTCGTGTGTACGAGGCCTGAGACGTCCATGTTGGTGCTGCATCAATCACATGTTTGCACAGGCCTGGGAGGTACGAAGGTCAGCAGTCAGGATTTGCATATCATTTCAGATGTCTATATCTGTAGCTCTATAGATCATTTTGACATGGGGTCCTGTTTTGGAGTAGCTTACAGGTAGATACATTTATAAAGTTGACCTAACAAAATGCAGGAAGGTTTTTTTTTTTTTTATTAAAGACGGGACATACTGGGGTTAATTTACTAAAGGCAAATAGGCTATTCATTTTGTATGTAAATCTGCACTTCCATGAGGACTTTCCCCAGAGCTTAGTGAATGTAGTAAAATCTCATGATGCAAAGAACACCCAATCATGTGAAAGTTGCTTGCAGATGATTGGATGATGTAAGTCAGCAAGGCTTCAACCCATTCACTAAGCTATTTACCAAATTCCCCAACGGGACTTCCTATTGTTGCAGCCTCCCTGTACCCATCAAACGCAGCCACTGTGCCATCAAACGCAGCCACTGTGCTTTAAACGCAGCCATTGTGCCATCAAACGCAGACACTGTGCCATCAAACCGAGCCACTGTGCCATGATTGGCCAAAGGCACCCTGCCTTTGGCCATTTATGGCTCTCACAGCACATTGCGCTGTGCTTGGCCAAATCATACAGGTCAGGTGCATGCTTTGGCACATCAGCTGCTGTCAGTGCACAGTGATCTTGCAGTGCACTATATGGCTCTCCACGGCGGCCGAACTTCCCGCCAGTGCCCCGATATCTACGAACAAACGAACACCTGATGTTCGAGCCGAACTTACATTCGACACGAACATCTGCAACATCCCTGCTTTTAATAAAGTTACCTGTTACCTGTTCAGGGAGCCAGTACTGTCCTCACCTGAGCCAACTTCATGTAGCTACACAACTCCTTGTACTGTAGCTTCACAGCCGGATTCCTAATGTTGCAGAGTGAGCTGTGCTGTGCTTTGTAAATGGTCCTGTAGCTTTTTGGGAACTGTAATGTGTCCCAGAAGGCTGCGAGGGAAGGGGGGGGGGGGTGAACTTCCAGTCAGATTATCACGGCTACCTGACCGGAAGTGGGAGTTTCCAAGCTTGTAAGTCAAATATGGAAGGACATTTTTATATGAATATGCATATATGGTATCTATAGAAACAATATTAATATGTGTAATGCATCTGTAATTTTTAATCTATTGAGATAGAAAGGTCAATTTATAATTTAATGTGAGCAAAGATAAAACTCTTATTTCACTAGGACCAGCCAATCGTGTATTATAGTTGATTAGAAGATATTAAATTATAATTTGCAGTATTATCTTGATATTATTATACCCAGTATAACATACATACAATGTAATCCAGTTATGTATTCATTAAAAATAATTAAATGCATATTTACGTAGAAGCAGTGTAACTACCTGAATCTGGCTTGATTATCACCCCGTCTGTAATGCCCAGTATAATAGCAATCTTAGAAGTTGCTACTGAAAAATATACTATGAAAAAACATGAAAAATGGCTTATAAATGCACAGATTATGGTGTTTTCTATTTGTGAAAAAAGCTCTCATTGATTGGTGCCATATCTAACTAGCAGGCAGGGGCGGACTGACAACTCATGGGGCCCCCGGGCAATAGAAGATTATGGGGCCCCCCGGGCTTACAGATGGCCACCACGCCAGGAGGCAGTGCAGAGGCGGGCAGCTAAAATCTCAGGATTTTCACATCAAAAGCATGTCAGTTTCGGACATATCAGGGACAGATGTAAAAAAAACACAGAATTTTACATACTGTCCCTGGTTTTATTGAGCCTGCCAACCCTGATGGGGCCCCCTAGTGGCAGTGCCCGAGAGCCTCAATGGTCAGTCCGCTCCTGACTGCAGGATAGTTTGTGTTCTGCCAGGTGTTTGTCTGAAGATGACTGAACATAAGCAAAACAATGCCAAAGTGACTGGCATCGGTTTTCGGGAAAACGCATTTAATAGGCACTAGAATTTCAATGCTTATTTCAACGGGACAATCACAAGGAAATCGCGGTGAGGCAGCTCTCAAACACACAGGCCTCCCTCAATAGGTACACAGAAGCAACTCAAAGTATACAAGCACTAAACCACAACGTGAATTTAAATGTTCATATTACTGTCACATGAAAACAACCAACGCGTTTTGGGGGTGAAAAAAATCATTTTTCACCTGGGGCCGGATTCAGAAAAGAGATTCGTCAGCGTATCTCCTGATACGCCGTCGTATCTCTGAGTCCGGCCGTCGTATCTATGCGCCTGATTCATAGAATCAGGTTACGCATAGATATGCCTAAGATCCGACAGTCTTACACCGTCGGATCTTAGGCTGCAATTCCAGGCCGGCCGCTAGGTGGCGCTTCCGTATTATTATTACGCAAGGAATATGCAAATGAGGAGTTACGCCGATTCAGAAACGAATGACCGCCCGGCGCTTTTTTTTAATGTCGTTTGCGTTCGGCTTTTTCCAGCGTATAGTTACCCCTGCTATATGAGGGGTATGTGCGGCATATCCTATGTTAAGTATGGCCGTCGTTCCCGCGCCGAGTTTTGACATTTTTACGTTGTTTGCGTAAGTCGTTCGCGAATACGGCTGGACGTAATTTACATTCACGACGAAAGCATGACGAGTTGCCGACGTCATTTGGAGCATGCGCACTGGGATTCAGTCGCGGCCGGCGCATGCGCAGTTCGTTTGGCGCGGGGACGCGCATCATTTAAATGATACACGCCTCCTACCCGCCAAATTTGAATTCCGCCGGGTGGATTTACGCTACACCGCCGCAACTTTACAGGCAAGTGCTTTGTGAATACAGCACTTGCCTGAAAAACTTGCGGCGGCGTAACGTAAATGAGTTACGTTACGCCAGCAGAAAGATCCGCTGATCTTTCTGAATCTGGCCCCTGGACTACAAAAATTAATTAAAAAACAATGAGAATGATAAAAAAAAAAAAATATGTAAATCCGTGGAAAACATTACCTGGGGCTAAACTACGAATAAAGGTGCAAATAATAAATCAATAATACTCATTTCTACCATACAAAAAATGATATTTGCAAACACCTGCAACTGTTCTAAACGCACATGATTGAAAGCAGTGACCATTCAATGGTTCTGAGCGCTTGAAATACTGAAAAACATATTCCCATAATTCTTTACTTTGTCATCACCTTGGAAAGAGTATTTGTTGAATATGTTTGAGCACTCAAAGAATGTGCATTACATTTTCTTTCAGAATTTTCCAAAAGAAAAATCGACTGACCTTACACAAAGCTCAGGGTAACATTTGTTACAAAGCTGGTCATCATCCATTGAGGTATTATCTGTCATGCACAGAATTCTTTTTAATAAATATGTTTCAACAAAAAAAATGTATACAAACCCATCATTTATAAAATAGGACTTCAATGGTACCAATATTCAAGAGCATATTGACAAGAAGAATTATTTAAAAATATACAGATAGACTATTATTCCTGTTCACAATAAAACATTATTAGGATTGTATTCTGCAAGATTATGTACCGTTACAAAAAAAAAAACTCTCTTTGTTATTACACAAAAGCATCTCTAAGTACCATAACCTCCTACCATCTCAAAGCCTCCTGTTTATATAAATGATATCTACTTAATCTCAAATATTGAATCATTTTTCTACTTTCAAACTATTATTTTCCAGTTGTTACATTTTTCTTCTTCAAAAGATAGAAAGGAGGTATTAGATCATTTTGTGTTTGTACTTTCCAGCCAGGCACCAAATCCAACAATGACCCATAAATGCCACATTAAGGAAGGGGGTTTTAGGGAATATCAGGATGTTCAAAGGACAATATTAATACCCAAGGGATAAAATAGTATTTAACATCCACAAGAAGTTATAACAAACTAATTATTAAACTGGCAAAATCAATTAAGGGTAGTCCAAAGCTTAAAAATGACTGCATGTACAAAGGTATGGATAAAGCAAGTTTAGTCAATAGATATCTAATGGGCTGGTCAAATGGATTCTGCACCACCCCCCCCCCCCCCCCCCCAGCAGAGAAAGGGGGGCAGAGAGTTCCTCTCACTGTGGCAGTGTTGCCAACCTACCAGATTGAAATTTACTGACAAACCACCCACAATGTACTGGCACAGACACGTTTTTACTGGCATTTCCAAAAGTTTCAAAATTACTGTTTTGTGTTAAGTGCACATTTCAGTATTTAGGCTACAAACAAGTACAATACGCAATTAGCAATATGATTTAAGATACATAATAATGCAAAAAACATATTTCTTATTTTATTTTCAAAACCGACGTCATGTCCAGTTTCTCTCTCCCCTCTCTGTACTGATTGGTAAAGTGTGAACGGATAGGGGAGAGATCGGGTGCAGCAGCACTGTGGGTTGGATCTGTAGTGCCCACAGCACTGCTCTGTGACAATTCCAGTCTCATCCATCCATCTACGCTCAGCCATCCCATCCATAGTCAGCAATACTCAATCCATAGTCAAATTAGATTTTAAATGTATGTGCCTAGAAAACCTAATGGTGCTCCCTGCATGTTGGGCCTCTGTATATGGCCAGGCTGTGTAAAAGTCTCACACACATGGTATTGTTATACTCGGGAGGAGTAGGAGAATCAATTTTGAGGTGTAATTTTTCGTGTGTACATACTATGCGTTAGAAATATTGTATAAATGGACAACGTTGTGTAAAAAAAAAATGCATTTTAATTTTCTTTCCACATTTTCCGAAAACTTGTAGAAAAAAATGACATGTTCAAAAGACTCATAATGCCTCATAGAATGTAGGATGGGATGTTTTGTTTCCAAAATTGGGTAATTTTTGGGGTGTTTCCATTGTCCTGGTTCTCCAGGGCCTTCAAAAGTGCAAGAGGTAGTCAACAAATTATATGTGTAATTTATGGTCCTAGAACAACTGATGGTGCTCCCTGCATGTTGGGCCTCTTACTAAATACCCTGGAATGTCTACTTTCCAAAAAGGGGCAATTTGAGGGGTATTTGTACTTTCCTGGCTTGTTAGGGTCTCAAGAAATGACCGTCAGTACATCAGGTGTGATCAATTTTCAGAGATTGGCACCATAGCTTGTGGACGCTATAACTTTCACAAATAATATACACCAATTTGGGTTAATTTTACTAAAGATATATAGCAGTATAAATGTTGGCCAATATTTATAAAGAAAAATTACTAATTTGCAGAATTTTATAACAGAAACTAAGAAAGGTGCATTTTTTTCCGGTCTTTTGTCTTTTAAAGGGGGAAAAAAACAGCAGTGATTAAAGGGGTTGTAAAGGTACAATTTTTTTCCCCCTAAATAGCTTCCTTTACAGTCTTCCTTCACTTACCTCATCCTTCAATTTTGCTTTTAAATGTCCTTATTTCTTCTGATAAATCCTCACTTCCTGTTCTTCTATCTGTAACTCCACACAGTAATGCAAGGCTTTCTCCCTGGTGTGAAGTGTCGTGCTCCCTTGGACTGCAGGACGTTGCAGATAGAGAAAGGAGCTGTGTGTTAGTGGGCGTCATGACTCTCCTGTAGTCCAAGGGAGGGGGCGAGCATGACACTTCACACCAGGGAGAAAGCCTTGCATTACTGTGTGGAGTTACATACAGAAGAACAGGAAGTGAGGATTTCTCAGAAGAAATAAGGACATTTAAAAGCGAAATGGAAGGATGAGGTAAGTGAAGGAGGACTGCACTAAGGTAAGGAAGCTATTTAGGGAAAAAAAATGTACCACTTAGAACCCCTTTAAATACCACCAAAAGAAATCTCTATTTGTGGTTTTCCGCCCCAACTTGCCATCAATCATCTGGTGATGGTATTCTATGGCGGACAATATCTATATCACCTTTATCATTCAATTCATTATATTTATATATATATATATATATATATATATATATATATATATATATATATATATATATATATATATATATATATATATATATATATATATATATATATATATATATATATATTGTGTATCAACCAATTTTGTAATATTTGTAATTTGTAATAAATTTGTATAATTTTTTGTACATTTTTGAAGTTTCTATTTGTTGCCTCCAAAATCCCAATACTTTTTGAGTTTTTTTTTCAATCGTTTAGCAATCAAGGGATGACGGCAACCACATGCCGCCCTACATGAGTTGATCCTTTTCTAGCTCTATTTGTGTGGAAAAAAAGGACAGTGTTGCATGACTAATTGTCATTCAAAATGTGAGAGCACCAAAAGGAAGGGGGTTTAAGTTCCCATTGGGTAAGTGGTTAAATATTGGTGCCTTTAAAGTCTTATTTCTGAATAGTATGTTTGTAGTATGGCATAATTGGAGATGCTCTGCCATTACTATAAATAGGTCCAATCATACTCGTTAATAAGAATCTATATAACAACTGAATAAAGAGATGATTTCTGGGGCTTTCATAAGACAATCATCAATGTAGTCAATAGATGTTTCTCTGTTGAATGTGGTAGGGCATACTTCCTGATAGGTCAGAATACCTATAAAAGCATTGCCAGAAAGGTTAACTACACTTGACCTCTATTTCAGCTCTAACGACAACTAAAAAAAATGGATTTTCACTTTGAGAGTCCACCAGGACAATCAGAAAGCTAATTTCACACAAGAAAAAAAAAAAAAACAACAACAAAAAAACAGACAGGGGTTTTAACCACTTCAGCCCCGGAAGAATTTACCCCCTTCCTGACCAGAGCATTTTTTGCAATTCGGCACTGCGTCGCTTTAACTGACAATTGCACGGTTGTGCGACGTTGCACCCAAACAAAATTGACGTCCTTTTGACACTATTTTGGGACCATTGTCATTTATACAGCGATCAGTGCTATAAAAATGCACTGATTACTGTGTAAATGACACTGGCAGGGAAGGGGGTTAAACACTAGGGGGCGACGAAGGGGCTAAGTGTGTCCTAGGGAGTGATTCTAACTGTGGGGGGCTGGGCTACAAGTGACATGACAGTGATCACTGCTCCCGATGACAGGGAGCAGTAGATCACTGTCCTGTCAGTAGGCAGAACAGGGAAATGCCTTGTTTACACAGACATCTCCCCGTTCTGCAGCTCTGTGTCACGATTGCGGGCACCCGGCAGACATAGAGTCCGCCGGTCCCGCGGTCATGGACCACAGCAGCAAATTCAAAGCAACGTACAGGTACATTGCTTTGCGCAGCCGTGCCATTCTGCCAACGTATATCGGCGTTAGCCAGTCGGCAAGTGGTTAACCTGCCCTTCCCCCCACCCACACACACATCCTACCCAACACTTAAACAGAAGTTTGGGCTTTGAAAACACTTTAATGCATCTGTTTACATTAATTAAGTCTAATGAAACACCCAATTTAAAGGAATCACGGGGCCAGATTCACAAAAGGGATACGACGGCGTTTCTCCTGATACGCTGTCGTATCCCTGTTTCTATCTATGCGACTGATTCATAGAATCAGTTACGCACAAATATCCCTAAGATCCGACAGGTGTAATAGTTTTACACTGTCGGATCTTAGGATGCAGTACCGCGGCCGCCGCTGGGGGGAGTTCGCGTCGTAAACCAGCGTCGGGTATGCAAATTAGGAGTTACGGCGGATCCCCGACGGATTTTCGCGTTCGCTACGTCGCCGCTAGTCTAGTTTCCCGTCACAAAGTTAGTCGTCGTTTTAGGTGCCCTAACTTTAGTCAGCAAACGTATTGCTGTCTAAAGTATGGCCGTCGTTCCCGCGTCGAAATGTAAAATTTAACGTCGTTTGCGTAACACGTCCGGGAATACGGAAGTATTCGAAAAAATGATTTCACGGCGCGCAAAGCACGGCGGGAGTTAGGAAACAGAGCATGCGCAGTAGGTCCGGCGCTGGAGCTCGCCTAATTTAAATGGCACACGCCCATTTGAATTGGCCCGCCTTGCGCCGGAGGCCACGGGCGTAGTTTTCATCGCAAGTGCTTTGTGAATCAGGCACTTGCGATGAAAACTTGCGGCGGTGTAACGTATCTACGATACGTTACGCCGCCGCGATTCTACGTGAATCTGGCCCACTGTTCCTCTTCTAAGAAAAAGCTCATAGCCTCAAAAATATGCTTACAATATATCTACTAAAGCCTGTTTGTATCTAATAGAGGGCCATAAAACATCACTCTGATGTAATTACATTTCCTTTTTTTTCGTGAGCAAGGGGGCAAATATCTCCTATGGGGATAAGCAACCTCATAGTGCATGTACTGTATCAGTCACTAAATTGTATCATTTTTGTTGTTGTTATTAAATTGCAAGGAGGGGAAATAAAGCTGTCAATTGGTTGCAATCAGTGGTGGGCCGTCCATTAGGGGCCCCCTGATCTACATAAAGGGCACCGGATGATGGATTCCAATGGGGGGGTGTATTTTTTTGAATCATGTGATTAGAGCCAGAGGCTCTTATAGCCTACAAAAAAGGGTGGGCTTCGGGCGCAGACGGGGGAGGATTTCTACTTAAAAAAGGGGCATCAGCACAAGGGACACATCCGTTATGTACAGTCAGTTATGTTCCTTGTGCTGATTTTTCTATTGTTTTTCTATTGTTTATTTTGACTGCACTTAGGCTTTAAGACATCAGCATGGTGATTTTTTTTTATACATAGACCCCTTAATGTCATTCATTTAGGGTTTACATTTACTTTAACAGGTGTTCAGATAAGACATCAGGCACATAGAGAGTATATTTTTGTAATGAGTTGGCTGACTCAAGGTCTTGCGATATGAGAAGGAGCAGTAAAGCAGTAAGGCACAACAGTTGTGTAGCACTGCAGAGCAGGAAGGAGTATCCGTGTATGTGTACAGCAAACATACACAAGTTTTACATCAAGATGATCACTCCTTCTTGTATATATATATATGTATATATATATATATATATATGTATATATATATATATATATATATATATATATATATATATATATATATATATATATATATATATATATATATATAAAAATTATGAAAAGACTGTAAAAAGCGTTTAACTGGGAATTCTCCTACATATGCGTCTTATTATTTGAAGAAGTTGCTCTGAGCAGACTCTGGATTTGAAAAGCTGATTGCAGGTTTCACTGCAATGTGCTGTTATTGAATAAAAAATGCAAAGCATGGGTTAAATAGGCCCATTACTTATGCACCCATTTGCAGCTTTTATCCCTTGTGTATACTGCATACATGTAAAGTTATAAATATCCTATTCAATACATCAGGACTATGAACACAAAAAAAAAGAAAAAATCAGTGCATGCACTTTTTATGCTGTCGAAACAGTTTTAAAAATGTCTAAGGCCTTAAATAAGCATGTGATTACCAAAGAATAGACTAGTTACCATGTCAGTGAATTAAACAGGGATTGTTGCTGATAATTAGCCGGTTAGAATTTATTAAGCATGCAATTAAACTGAATGGAATTCATAGCAATTAGGAACTCTCCTTTCATCAAATAAAGAGAGAATAAACCGCCCCCTGAGAATTGAGGCATGAATCCTATGCAGCTCTCTGCTTCCAGTGCTGTGGAAGTGGGGGGTGAATAATGTAGATTGGGTTGGAGAGTTCAGGGCGCTATTCTTTGGGTTAAAGCTATGCTTTTTGAGAATAAAATTCAAGCTAATTAAGACTACCGTACTTTTTTTTTTAAAAAAGCTTATTATTTTGCTTTGCATTGTGTTCTTGGTAGTGTCCACATTAAAGGAGTTGTAAAGGAAAAAAAAATTGCTGAAATTACTGTTTACAGGGTATAGAGACATAATAGTTAACTGATTCCTTTTAAAAACGATTAAAAATAGATAAAAATCAATCATATAATGTACCTGCAGTTTCTAGTTTCGTTTTTGCATGTTGTTTCCTGCTTCTGTGATGTACAGAGCCATAGAGCCAATACAGGGCAGTGATGGTTTGGAAAACAAAACTGATTGGTGCTGAGGGGTTTTAGACACACAGTAATCACACCTCCTTGATTAGTGACCACAGAGAGAAAGCTCCCAGTACTGTGGTCATCAGGAAACAGACAACCAGAAAGTGTGGAGATCAGAGAAGAATTACAGCAACTTGAGAGCAAAAACGAACAATGAGGACATGAAAACAGCACTGCATTAAGGTAAAGGAAGCTATTAAGATAAAAAACAAAATTCCTTTACAAACCCTTTAACTTTAAAAGATTTCAGAATACAGTTATCCATTATACATAATGCTATTTAACCACTTCACATCCCGCCCATATCAGATGGGATCTCCCATCCTGGGTGGACGTCACAAGACATCCTGGGCTTCCCGGCCATCTAGGGGGCGCGCGTGCGTGCCCGCGGCATCGCTCGGGACCCATGTCCTGTCAGAGGTGAGGAGTCAGATGTGTGTTCCCAGTACAGAGGAACACAGATCGGTCTCCTCCCCTTGTGAGTCCCCTCCCCCTACAGTTATAATCACTCCCAGGGAACATCTTTAACCCCATCAGCGCCCCCTAGTGTTAACCCCTTTCCCTGCCAGTCACATTTACACAGTAATCAGTGCAGTTTTATAGCGCTAATCGCTGTATAAATGTGATTGGTCCCAAAAATGTGTCAAAAGTGTCTGATAGGTCCGTCACAATGTCACAGTCACAATAAAAATCGCAGATATATAAATATATATATAGGCTTGGAGTGGGGAGCCTTCTTAAAGTATTATAAATATAAATTATACACAATTTTTTTTTCTATCATATATATATATATATATATATATATATATATATATATATATAAAATTATCACTAGGAAATAGAATTGTACACGGCTCTATGGAACCCCATAGGGATTGGGGAAGGAGGGATAGGCGTGTCTTGTACTCTCCCCCCCCCCCTTCCCCCCCACATATATAGGCTGAGAGGGGGCCTTCTTAAAGTAATATAAATTATATATCACTTTTTTTTTTTTCTTTTTCTCATAGAAATTTGCTATGCACCTTGCACTATGAATCTCTATTGGGATTGGTATGTGGTGTGTTTTTTTTTTTTCTCTTTTTTTTTCTTCTTTTTCCCTGGCTCCTTTTATTTTTCATCTCTATCGCCTTCTGTCTTATCTTTCCTCCCCTAACGAGAGGACTAAGAACATGAGGGATATAGGGTCATTATATTTTATATAGGGTTAGGAGATTTCCCAGTACTATTAATATTAATCACATTTTGTGAAGGGGTTATATTGAGACCGTTTATGTTTGTTTATTTTATCTGTGTTTTAAGTATTTTTGTACTGATAAGTATGTAATGTTGAAAAAGATTAATAAATAAGATATACAAGTTAAATCGCAGATCGCCGCTATTACTAGTAAAAAAATATTAAATAAAAAAATGCAATAAATCTATTCCCTATTTTGTAGACGCTATAACTTTTGCTAAAAATGAATAAAGTGATAATACTCCCTCAGGGGTATTAACAAAATAAAACAGCGCTCAATGAATATGTGTATACTCTACTAAACATGAACAGTGTCACAAAAAATATAATATAGAGATGAAAAAATATTAGTGATAATTTGTAACTAAATTCATAAAGAAACCCGTGACATTAAAGAAACGTGAATTAGAAGCACACAATGTGCAAAAAAGTCTATGTAGGAAATAAATAAGGTCAAAAGAGTTCATATAATAAGGGATCTTGCGATCTTCAAGAACTTCCACCACACCAGACAGTGTTCAGTGATTCCTTCCCCATCAAAATGGACACTCACCAGACCAATATGCCTCACACTCGTGTGTTTTGGCAAATAAGCTTTTAAATCTAGATCTTTCCAGTTGGTAAGGTTATATTCTCGGTATAAATTCCAAAAACTCCACATATGGTAGGAAGAGACAAAGAAGTGCAAAATAGTGTGATACCATAAAAACAGGTTTAATGACACACCACGCTAAAACTTCAAAGGTTACACTCACAAACAAATCTGTAAAATCCAGCAATGCATCACATCAAATAACTCTTCCTTTAAAATCCTCAACTGCTGAAAAGTGGTCACGGCGGACCCCCGGTCAGCAAGATAAATCTTCCTACTCACGGTGCCGCGAATCACTGCTAGATGAAAGCGTATATCCAATTTCCTAGCAATAGGCTTGAAACACTCTGCATCCAAACATGTCACGTTACTTGCAAAGACAGACTGTGTGGCCACGCCCCTCTTTTGCGCAAACCAATCAATATACACTTATTGTGATTTTTTTTACCAAAAATATGTACAAGAATATGTATCGGCCTAAACTGAAGAAAAAACATGTTTTTTTTTTGTTTTGTTTTTTTAAATTGTGATTTTTATTGAATCAAAAAGTAAAAAATATTGTTTTTTTCAAAATTGTCGCTTTATATTTGTTAATAGAGCAACAAATAAAAACCGCCGAGATGAATGATCAAATACCACCAAACGAAAGCTCTATTTGTGGGGAAAAAAGGACGTCAATTTTGTTTGGGAGCCACATCGCACGACCGCGCAATTGTCAGTTAAAGCGACGCAGTAGCGAATCGCAAAAAGTGCTCTGGTCAGGAAGGGGGTAAATTCTTCCGGGGCTGAAGTGGTTAAATGATTTTATCCTTTGCTTCAGTGTAGATTTCCCCCCCAACTTTTTTTTTTAACTTGCTGCCTTAGAATATGGAAAAGTTCTGAGGCCAACTAAAATGAAATAGAGATGAAGGCTTGGAACTTTCCAATAAAACTCAGAAGTCAGACTTTTTTTTTTTAGTTGTCTCGGAGATTCTTCTATCTCAGATTGACATTGTCAGCCTGTGTGCTGTAATAGGTCCCTTAGCTCCATAGGTCAAATTTTTCAAAATTAAGGTTTCCTCCACCTCCTTTTTTTATGAGCTGAAGTATGCTGTCCGAATAACATCATGCATATATTTGGGAACACAGTTGGCTCCCTAGAACTTAGTAAAATGAATGTCATAGGCCTCATACACACGACCGAGGAACTCGTCATAAACGTTCGTGTGTATGCTTAGAAACCCGTACATGCTCAGAAGGGTGGCGCCAGTGGAATCAAACTTCCCCTTTAAAGTGCCGTCGTACATGTTTTACGTCACCGCTTTTGAGAACGACGAGATTTGGTCTTGACAGTGTGTACGCAAAGAAAGCTTGTCAAGTTTCTCGACAAGCCTGACAAGGAACTCGTTGAGGAAAACGATGTTTCATTTACGACAAGTTCCTCGGTCGTGTGTACGAGGCCTCATATTAATATGTTGTGTGGCTTCCACTGACTTACCTGTGGATCTTTAGACAAGTTAAGACAAGTAAAGATTGTATGACAGAAGCATTGACAGTCAAAGAATAAATATGGTAAATGACACTGGAAGAAAACGTTCCCGATAGCTTAGGAGAGGTAGCCCAATGGAAAAGTCTAACCAGAAACTGAAAATGTTTTGGCCACAATGGGAATAGCCTGAAATCAGTCAGGGCTACAGTATAAGCCATTGCTACTCAGGCAGCTAATTGAGCAGAACCCGCTGGGAGTTTTTGTCCAGGCCAGTCTGTCTCTGAAAGGTAAGGAGGCCCCTATTGGACTATTGTCTGGTTCTACAACTGTTGAGAGACAGGTGTACAGGGTGGGCCATTTATATCTATAGACCAAAAAGAAAAGTTGGATTCAAAATGGCCGACTTAAAAATGGCCGCCATGGTCACCACCCATCTTGAAAAGTTTCCCCCCTTACATATACTAATGTGCCACAAACAGGAAGTTAATATCACCAACCATTCCCATTTTATTAAGGTGTATCCATATAAATGGCCCACCCTGTAGTTTGAGTGTGAACAGACTAAAGATTTTATCCAGACAACCAGCCTGACCAGGACTAGAACAGACTGAGCTGTGTAGTGAATATTCAGGGGGCTGAAAAATGTGTGTTTCTGTGTCATGATGAACAACAACTCCTGTGAGAATAAAACCTTTGCAGGCAGCTATAAATGCACCTTGGCAAGTAGACCGACTCCTTAAAAGCTCTCAGTTTGAAGCTAACCTGTCACAATTGATATAAACACTGTTTTGCAATCTCAAAATCCGACTGAAAATGCATTCATAAGACAGTTCATTGTTTATGTGTGAAATATTTATATTATTTGCTGTTTTAGATTTCATGAAGAGCCTCAGGGCCCATTCACACTTAAATGCTTTTCATCTATCGTGGTACACTTTGTTGTATTTTACATGTTCTTTACATGCACATTGCACGACACTTCATCCCTATGGAGAATGTATTTTCTAGGGAGGGAATTGAAAATACACTAAACAGTAATTTTTTTTAAACACGCACTAAAATGTAAAAGAGTGACCTGTAGCTAAAGATTATGGGCCAAATTCTCAAAAGAGATACGCAGACTTAACTCCATTTTTCTAATTTTACACGGCGCGTATATTTGCGCGCGATCGTCAAAACGACTTAAGCAAAGATTTCCGTATTTTCAGCCGTACTTAAATTAGTTACACCTGCGCATTCCCGGGCGCAAATTACGCTAGGCTTGCCGCTGTTTTTGATAGGCAAAGATGCAAATGAGGGAGTTAGGGCGATTCTCAGAATTAAGTGTGTGTGCCGTATTTTCCGCCCTGTGCGCACCTGTTAGTTTTTCTGACTAAATTTCCACATTATAAAACCAGCCCTAATTTTACACATGCTGTGGAAGGGTTTGCAGAAGGAAGTGACTAGAGGTTACAGCTCTAGTTGTGAAGGTTGTTGTTGAAAAATGCCAGGACCAGCAATGATTTTGACGGCACTTGCTGCCTTACAGGCACAAAGGAGGAGGAGGGCACAGAGGAGGAGGATGAGGGCACAGGCGCGTGTTTATCGGCCACGCCGTGATATTTGGCAAATGCCAGTTTATGAGGTCATCGGCAACTACCGATTTGATAGGGAGGCCATCCTGGAGATCACCCAACTCCTTCATGAGGATCTAATCGCCCCAACCCTACGTTCCCATGCCCTGACACCTCTTGAAAAAGTTATGGCAACCCTCCATTTTTTATCGAGTGGCTCATTCCAGCGAGCATCTGGAGGTGTGGCTGGCATGGTGCAGTCAACCATGAGTAAATGCCTACATCAGGCGGTCCCTGCCATACTGCGGCGCATGAGCCACCAGTTTGTCATGCCCACCCAGGAGGACCAGCGTGTGCAAGCAATGACAGACTTTTACAATATTGCTGGCTTTCCTAAGATCATCGGGGCGATTGACTGCACCCATGTGGCACTCCAGCCCCCCCATGATACTGAACACCTGTTCAGAAACAGGAAAGGCTGGCATTCGATCAATGTCCAGATGATCGTAGATGCACATGGCCTCATCTGTCACGTTTGTGCCAAGTTTCCCGGCTCGTGCCATGATAGTTTCATACTAAGGCAGACCAAGATCTACAGAGACTTTGAGATGAACGTGTATGGAGACAGCTGGCTGATTGGTGAGTGACATTGGTGTCAGGTATGCCCCCCCCATGATGGAGACATCACAAGGGGCACATGCATGACTAATATCCTCCTGTCTTTTCCCTTACAGGTGACTCAGGATATGCATTGGGACCCCACCTGATGACCCCCTTTAGGAACCCCCAAACACCCGGAGAACGAAAATACAATGAGGTGCACAGCCAGACCCGGGCTATAGTAGAGCGGACTTTTGGCATGCTAAAGTCAAGATTCAGATGCCTGGACAAGACTGGGGGTACACTATTGTATTCCCCAGACTTTGTATGCAAAATTATTGGTGCATGTTGCATACTGCACAATTTTGCATTAAGAAGGGGCATGCATGTGGAGATATCTCCTGACCTAACCCCCCACCCAGGCAACCCCCCCCCCCCAAACCCCTCTACCCGGTCTGCTGAGGGCCAGGCAATCAGGAGACAACTGTCTGAAGGCATCTTTGCCCAGTAAATGCATCCTAATACTATTTTTGTTTTTGATTTGCCAAGACCAAATCACAGAGATTATGTGACGTTTAAATCTTTATTTTGGTAAATAAATGCACATTACTTATATGCCAAAGAGAATGTTTATTTTTATTTACAAAACGCACATTAATTATCTCACAATGAGAATGCATGAATGCACGTCACTGTGGTCCCTAGCACAGACACATCACATGCACATCGAATTGGATTAGATCCAAGTACCCCCCCCCCTTTGGTACTTGGGAGCAGTAACGCCCCGCCACGGCTCCAATTATGTCACTGTGCATTCATACACCATTCAGGAACCTAGGATGACTTCTCCCTGGTCCTGGGGATCCCTACTCCACCAAAACTGAGGGTGACACCCTTATGTTTTCAGGAATGCCATCCCCCCACATTCACACATCATTCACACACATATACCAAATCATAAGTACAGTGTAAAAAAAAAAAAAAAAAGTACCCCTGCAAATTAGGGATGTTGCCGAGTGCTCCTTCTGGGCTGCCCACGGGCACGGGCACGGTCACGGGGACGGGCACGGGGACGGCCACGGGGACGGCCACGGCCGACTGGGGGATCTTCACGGGGGGGGGTCTGTGCAGGGGAGGGAGTATTTTCAGGGGGGGGGGACTGTGCAGGGGAGGGAGTATTTTCAGGGGGGGGGACTGTGCAGGGGAGGGAGTATTTTCAGGGCGGGGGGACTGTACAGGGGAGGAAGCAGCCTCCCCTGGTGTCTGTCTTCCTGCTGGCCTTCCCTCCAAGGCAACGGCTATCCTTGTCAGACAGGAAGCTATGTCAGCCGTATTGGCCTGCACAGCCCGGGTATTGGCCTGCACAGCCTGGGTGAGGGCAGTCACCTCCTGGGCCACACCTGTTGTGGCGTTCCTCAGGTCCCACAAACAGGTGATGACCCCCACGGAGTTGGTGGCCACGTCACCCAGTGACTCCCTCATTGCACCCAGGCTGCGCTCCACCTTGCTCATTGTTTTTTGTATTGCAGACAGACTGCGGGTCTGCCGGACATTGTCCCTCAACAGACTGACCGGCAGACGCACCAACCCCCCCCTGTTTTCAGGGGTCGGCATCCTACTTGCCCCTGAGGCTTGTGGCCTTGGAGGAGGAGTTGGAGTGAGCCATGGGTGCTGCTGCATGTTGGAGGAGGGTTGGAAGGGGCGACCCATGATGGTGGCCTGACTTCTGGGCGCCTGTGGGGTTCCCTCAGGGGATGATTCAAAGGTCATATCTTGGCCCATCATTATTTCCTGCCCAATCAGAATATTGTCATCTTCCTCCCCCTCATCCTCCTCCCACTCAACATCCAAATTAGGGGAGTTGTGGGCACTCCCCTCCCATGGCGAATCCTGCCCTTCTTGGGACTCTGCATGAGCCTGTCTTGGGGGTGGTGCAGCAGCCTGCCCTGATGGGCCTGCAACCTCCTGACCTGATGGGCCAGCAACCTCGTGACCTGATGGGCCAGCAACCTCGTGACCTGATGGGGCTGCCACCTCCTGGGCTGATGGGGCTGCCACCTCCTGGGCTGATGGGGCTGCCACCTCCTGGGCTGATGGGGCTGCCACCTCCTGGGCTGATGGGGCTGCAACCTCCTGGCCATCTGGGGAGGACACAAAACAATCACAGGTTGTTGGATCCATACACTTGGCACATCTTCCCTTCCCCCACCCACACATGCTAATCACCAGATAGAAATTCAAAAAAATTACCTGTCCTCATAAGAGGATCATTGTCAAAGCCAGGCAGGCCCACCACCTGCTGTGGGTGGAAACACTGGGCCACTGCCCATTCCTCCTCACTCATCCTGACTGGGCAGGGTCCCCCTCCTCCAGTGCCCCTGGTATGGGCATGCAGCGTTGCCAGCTTGTTCTGGGACACGCTCCTCAAGTCATTTATTTTTTTTTTAACTCCAGCGATGGTCCTGGTCCCCCCCCCCCCCGCCGCATTGATCCGATTGGTGATCTTTTGAAGGATCTCCTTCCTCCTGGCCGGGGTGGTGGTGTGGCTCTCAGGGCCATGGAGAAATCGCCCAAATTTAATGACGCCCTGAGCAAGTATATGCTTCTCTGCCGGTGAAAAATTTAGCTTCCTGCGCTTGGGAGCCATGACAGACAACACCCAGCAACAGGGAACTCACCCAACAAACAAACAACAATACACACACACACCAAAGAAAATACAAACAAGCCAAAATAAAAAATAGACAGACAGCTACTATTAATTCGAAAACAAACAGGCAAAAAAGGAAAACAAAAAATATAAACAAAACCCAAAAAAAACTATTAGGAAAAACAAACAGGCAAACAATCAAAACAAAAAACAAATTAGCAAAAACAAACACCAACTATACCCTCCAACTCCACAAACACTTTTCTCACAAAACAATCTTACCAACAAACACTGACAAACGTTCAAAGCAGAAGCAACTTGCTTTAGGAAGGGAACACAGGGAAATACTTTTGCAATTGAAGTGTGTTTGACTGGGGCTATTTAGACACAGGGCGATCTTCAAACTAAGTACGCTTGGCCTTTTACCTATCTCACTGATTGCGCTGACCAAAGTTCTGCACATGCGCATTGAGGTCCAGATTCGTGCGCGCATGCGCAGTACGGCCGGCACTTCATTTGCATGGGGTCACGGCTCATTACAATGAAGCACGCCCACTTCATTCCCACTTGCCATAACCACGCCTTACGCATTGAAACTTAAGTTAAGGATGGCGCAGTTTTGTGCGCAAATGCACTGAGAATACGGTAGTTACGACACCAACTTAGGGCGCCGTAACTTAAATGACATAAGTTAGATAATCCTAAATTTACACATGGTTTTGAGAATTTGGCCCTATATATTTATTTTTCATGGAGCCTTGCATACTCCAAAAAACAATAGGCAATAGCCTAGGCAATCAAAATCATTGTGTGATGTAAGTTTTTAAAGTGCAAGATCAAAGTCTATATTGACTGCAAACTCCAGAGGCAGAAAACTTACAAGGCAACAGAGACATAAAATAAAAGAATATCTCCTCCAGAAAATTCTGTAGAGGATTTCAATCAACTAAACCAAATATTATCAAATGATTTTGTTGAGCTAGAAGTCAAATCAAAAGCATTCTCATTTCCTTTAGGCAAATTACCCAGCCCTGATGGCTTATCCACGTTAACATTTCAGTACTTAGCTTTGCAGTTTGCTGAGGTTATACTTTCTAGCTTTTCAAAGCACATCAAGAACAGTCCTTGATCTGCCTCGGTTTAAACATATTTAGGCAATATATAGCCATTTTTGGTGAACCATTCTACAGGTTTCATGAAATGAGAATAATATGATACAGGCATACTCCACTTTTAAGTACATAATGGAGTTTATTTACTATATCTGGAAAGCGCGAAATCAGGCTCACTTCTGCATAAAAACAATGAGCTTTCAGGTTTTATTACGAAAGCTGAATTGAACAAGCTGGGGTTACAAGCTCATTGGTTTCTATGCAGAAGTGAGCCTGATTTTGCGCTTTTCAGCTTTAGTAAATAAACCCCCATTGTGTACTTAAAAGTGGGGTATGCCTGTATTCAAGTATCTGATCATAGTGCATATTTCAGTTCATTAAGGTAGAGCTATAGGCAAAACTGTTTTTTTTTCTTAGATAGAGTAAGGGGGGTCATAACCCCTGTCAGATTTGTGATCTGTGTCCCATTGCGGAGATTTCCCCTAATTTCCTGTCTCATAGCCAAACAGGAAGTGAGAGGAAATCCCTGAAAATACCCCCAGGTCACCAGAACTTGTGTCCTCATTGGAATATTTCCCCAATATTACTTTTTTGGGTACAACCCAAAATTTATAATTTTCTTTTTCTTTCACGTTCAACAATAACAGTAAACAGGACAAATAGAGAAGGCGAATCCCCTTAATGGGGACACAGACAGCAATAAAAACTGACATATGTTTTAATCCCTTTTTATTCTATACAAAACTACAAAAAAGTTTTGTCTTTAGTTATACTTTAGGCTAACTATCAAAATAGCGTTTTACCCTCTGTTCAAATAGAATCCTGGGTGAGGTCTAACAAGCCTCATACTGTTTGCAGGGGATTGGAAAATCGTACTGAACACTGTGCTACCCTCTTTTCTTTGAAAGTTGCTTGGCATAGGTTGCTGGAAAGAAAATCGCTCGATTCCCTCATTAATGCAGTCAATGTAGATGGGGGACTCCCTCCTGTGAAGCTATTGTTGTCTCCCAGTGAAGGGGGGGGGGGCGTGGGGAGCTGTCCCAGCTGATAGCACACAGTGATTTTTGCATGCTGATATGGCTGCTAGCAATATTTGCTTAATCACTTAAGACCCAGACCATTATGCAGGTTAAGGACCTTGCCCCTTTTTGCGATTCGGCACTGCGTCGCTTTAACTGACAATTGCGCGGTTGTGCGACGTGGCTCCCAAACAAAATTGGCGTCCTTTTTGTCCCACAAATAGAGATTTCTTTTGGTGATATTTGATCACCTCTGCGGTTTTTATTTTTCGCGCTATAAACAAAAATAGAGCGCCAATTTTGAAAAAAATGCAATATTTTTTGCTATAATAAATATCCCCCAAAAATATATAAAAAAAAACTTTTTCTTCCTCAGTTTAGGCCGATATGTATTCTTCTACATATTTTTGGTAAAAAAAATTGCAATAAGCGTTTATCGATTGGTTTGCGCAAAATTTATAGTTTACAAAATAGGGGATAGTTTTATTACATTTTTATTAATCATTTTTTTTTTACTACTAATGGCGACGATCAGCGATTTTTTTCATGACTGCGACATTATGGCGGACACATTGGCTAATTTTGACACATTTTTGGGACCATTGTAATTTTTACAGCAAAAACTACTATAAAAATGCACTGTTTGCTGTGAAAATGACGATTGCAGTTTAGGAGTTAACTACTAGGGGGGCGCTGTAGGCGTTAGGTGTGACCTCATGTGTGTTTCTAACTGTAGGGGGCGGGGCTGGACGTGTGATGTCATTGATCGTCTTTCCCTATATCAGGGAACAGACGATCAATGACACTGCCACAGAGAAGAACAGGGAAGGTGTGTTTACACACACCTCTCCCCGTTCTTCAGCTCTGGTGACCGATTGTGGGACACCGGCGCCGATTGGGTCCACGGGTCCCGCGGGCGCGGTCACAGAGCTTAGGACCGGGTCACGAGCGCTCCTCCGGCGGCGCCCCCATGACCCCGCAGCTGGGCTTAAAGAGACACGTACAGGTACGTGATTGTGCCCAGCCCTGCCATTCTGCCGACGTATATCAGCGTGAGGGGGTCCTTAAGTGGTTAACAAATCTGATATGCTGGTTGTACCCAAGTCAATTGACAGATTGACTTGGGTAAATCAGTCTGCCCATACATAGTTCCAACCTCGGCCGGTTCAGCAGGGACCATCATTCGAACCATCTATGGCCAGCTTTGGGATAGTCAGCATTAAAATGGTGTCCACTGGAGCATAATACTTTACTCCAGCACTCCTTCAACACACCCATCAGACCTTTTGTCTGAATATGTTCATTTTGTACTACTGTCTTCAGGGACCAGAAATAAAGGGGGTAATCCACAAAAGGGATACGCCGGCGTATCTACTGATACGCCGTCGTATCCCTGTTTCTATCCATGGAACTGATCCAAAGAATCAGTTTCACATAGATAGGCAGAAGATCCGACATGTGTAAGGGACTTACATTGTCGGATCTTAGGATGCAGTACCTCGGCCGCCGCTGGGGGCATTTCGAGTCGAAATGCCGCGTCGGGTATGCAAATTAGCACTTACGGAGATCCACAAAGCTTTTCAGCTTCGTTTTTTCTCCGTAAGTATTAGTTTGCTATCGCAAATTTAGGGCTGCTTTTACAAGGTGTAAAGTTAGTACACCATGTAAAAGTAGACCCTTCTTTCCCGCGACAGTGTCTTTTTTTTACGCCCGTCGCGATTCTCAAAACCCGGCGCAACGTAAAACCGCGCAAAGCACGTCGGGAAAATGACGTCGGGAGCATGCGCAGTACGTCCGTCGCCCCATTAAATTAGGAAATTAGGAACGCCTTGCGCCGGACGATTTTAAGTTACACCGCTGCAAATTTCAAGGTAAGTGCTTTGTGGATCGGGCACTACCTTGTGCAATTTGCGGCGGTGTAACTTAAATGACAAAAGTTACGTTGAGCCGGGTGTTTGTGGATTACACCCAAAGTGGCTAAATTTACAGCTCTGTGCTCTTGTCTTACTTTTGAATCTGATGGAATGCTAACATTCATTTATGAGAGCCCATGATTCTAATATGCTAGACTGGATTAACTCTGCAAGTGATATGAACTATACATTGAACCAAAGACCGAGCAAACATTACTTAAGTATTTTTCACATTTATTTTTATGTTTACTGTTGCTAATATGTGTTTTGTAATATCTTTTCTGCAAAGATTTCCTGCATCATTTTTATATTCTTCTCATTAAATCCCCATTTAAGAATCATTAAGCTGAATCTCTGAATGCTTTTATTGGAAATTAAAGTTTTTTTTGCCTCTGTGAAAAACAGTTCCATTGTATAAAACTCTGTTAAATTCCTGTCTGGATATAGCAGTGAGTGATAGACATTTTCAAAGGTCAAAATCGCAACAGCTGATACTATGAATGGTACATGTTTCCACTGAGGCCTTGTACACACGATCAGTCCAAACTGATGAAAACGGACTGATGGTCTGATGGACTGATGGTCTGATGGTCTGGTGTGCCTACACACCATCAGTTCAAAATCCGATCGAGTCTAACGCGGTAATGTAAAACACAACGACGTGCTGAAAAAAACGAAGTTCAATGCTTCCAAACATGCGTCGACTTGATTCTGAGCATGCGCGGGTTTTAAACCGATGCTTTTGCGTACAAACCATCGGTTTTGACCGATCGGTCATCAGTCCATCAGTCTGATTTTAAAGCAAGTTTTAAAACTTTGGTCTGAAGGACAAAAGTCTGATGGGCCATACACACGGTAGGTTTGGACTGATGAAACTGAACCTCAGTCCGTTTTCATCAGTTTGGACTGATGGTGTGTACAGGGCCTAAAGCACATGGTGGCAGGTACGGTGTGTGTAAAGGGTTAACCACTAATTTAACTTGCCCTAGTGATGACCACTGTCAATCGTCTGCTGCTTACATTGTTCTCTAGGAGTTGAAACATCTCTGCATAGGGCGAGGCAGAGATTGTTTAATAAGTAATATTCTGGTCCCTTTGGTATGATCTGAGAGTGTTAGGGTACTTTCACACTGGGTTGGTGCCGGTGATAGCAGCGCTTTACTGCTGTTATAGCGACACTTTTCGGCCGCTAGCGGCGTGCTTTTAACGCAGGGCAGAGCATTTTTGGCGCAGTGTATACACAGCTCATGCACCGCCCCAAAGATGCTGATGCAAGACTTTTTTTTCCCATTCTGCAAGCGCACTGCCCCAGTGTGAAAGCACTCGGGCTTACACACTTGGGTGGCTTGAGAGGCGCTTTTCAGGCGCTTTACAGGCACTATTTCTAGCAATAAAACGCCTAAAAATTGCAGAAGCGCATTTGTGTTTCTCCACAGGAAAAAATACCACAACGACTTTTGTCACAGTAACCCATAGTGACCATTAATAATTTATCAGATACTGATTTGATTTTATCAAAGTTAATTCTAATTGATTGTTATTTGTTAACTTCCTCTTTATTAAAGGGGTTGTAAAGGATTTTTTTTTTTCATAATAAGCATCCTTTACCTGCAGACATTCATCTTCTCACTTCCTCATTGTTCGTTTTTGCTCAGAAGTTGCTCTATTTCTTCTCTGTTCACTTCCTGCTTGTCTGATTGTAACTCACCACCATGAAGGGAGGCTTTACTGCGGTGGTCAGTAACGTGCTCACCCCCTCCTGGGAACTACATCTGTGTGGCAGGACGCTCTCTACATGTTAGAGACTTCAAGGAGGTGTGAATTACTGGGCGTGCTGCAATGCATACTGGGAAATGTAGATCTTACATGAACGAGCGCCACAAACCAGGAAGTGAATGAGAGAACAGAAACTAGAACGCCGGAGGTCATATAGATGAAGGAATTTAATAGGTATTTACTCGTTTTTTAACAGAATCATTACACTATTCTGTCTGTCTACCTTGCAGACATTAATTTTAGGCAAACATTTTTTTTTCCTATACAACTCCTTTAAAAAAGACCCAAAGTCTTTTGATCCTGACTTAAAAAAAAAAAAAAACTGTAGCCTATGTTACTGCCTGTGCTGTCTCACAATGCTGCAGTTTTTTTGTCTATTCATTACTAATTAAATTTGAAGTATTTTTTCTTTTCTTAGGAAACTGTGACAGTTTGAATACACATTCAATACACCTCATTTAGCAACACCGACACATTCACAATATTTCTATAGAGATTGTATTTTTTTTGCTGATGTTGAGGATTTTTCTTTTTGTTTAGGAACGACATGTCTAAGATCTCTCTACAGATTTTCAGAAATATTCCAACCTGCGGCCAGTGAAGGTTATTCCATTACATTCATCTTTTTTCTCATGAGTATTTTACTGTATACATACCAGGGTACAATTGTCAAGGTTGCTAAGATTTAATAAAAAAAGAAAATTGGTCTCACATTTAGGCACAGCATAGATATAAATACATACACTAACATCCAAGTTTAATACATGCGATTTACTGCATATAATTATGGATTTACATAGCAGAAGCAGCATGGTGTGCATCACTTGGTGTAGCTTGAAATGTAATAACTCTAAACCTGCTTTATGAACACAGGATCGTTAAAGTTAGAAATCTTAGGCCTCGTACACACAATAGGTTAACCAGAGGACAACGCTCGTTTTCATCGGTCCAAAACTATTGTGTGTGGGCCCCATAGGTTATTTAACCATATGTTAAAAAAAAAGCCAACTTGCTTTAAATTTAACCTATGGATTCCTAACCGATGGGAAAAAAAACGATCGTTAGTAGGCACAACCATCGGTTAAAAATCCACCCATGCTCAGAATCAAGTCGACGCATGCTTGGAAGCATTGAACTTCGTTTTTTTCAGCACATCGTTGTGTTTTACGTCACCGCGTTCTGACACGATCGTTTTTTTAACTGATGGTGTGTAGGCACGACTGATCATCAGTCAGCTTCATCGGTTAACCTATGACAATGGTCCTTTAGACCGTTCTCATCGGATGGACTGATCGTGTGTACAAGACTTTATGCTGCGTACACACGATAGGTTAGTCTAATGAAAACGGTCTGATGGACCGTTTTCATCAGACCAAACCGATCGTGTGTGGGCCTCATCGGTTATTTATCCATAGGTTAAAAAAATAGAAACTTGTTTTAAAATTATCTGATGGATAAAAAAAACTATAGAAAAAACGATCGTCTGTGGGTATGTCCATCGGTTAAAAATCCACGCATGCTCATAATCAAGTCAACGCATGCTCGGAAGCATTGAACTTCATTTTTTTCAGCACGTCGTTGTGTTTTACGTCACCGCGTTCTGACACAATCGGTTTTTTAACTGATGGTGTGTAGGCACGACTGATCATCAGTCAGCTTCATCGGATAACTGATGGAAAAATCCATCAGACCGTTTTCATCAGACTAACCTGTCAAGTGTACAGGGCATTACTGTAGCTGTATATTCCTTTAAAAACAAATACAAATATTTTACATACAACTAACATATGGAACTCAATCAGTCTCGATATCAGCTTGTTTTATCCTATGCGCAATCCCTTGGTTGGAAGATGGAGGGGCTGTCCTAGGAGCCAATCAACCTTTACTTTATGCCCATGTGCAGACAGGGAATATGTTTAAAGAATGCAATAGGAAAGCAAGCAGAAATTACGACATTACGATATCAATGCACTGTTGCTCCTTCCCTGTCCTATTACTGTGCTTCCCCAAAAATAAGACCTACCCTTAAAATAAGACCTAGCATTATTTTCCAGGAGGGCTGCAATATAAGCCCTACCCTGAAAATAAGCCCTAGTTTAATATGCTTGTAAAATCTTAAAATCCACTCTATTACAGTAGTATATAATGTACAATGTGTGTGTTTCTCTAATATAATTGCGGGGAAGAGAGCTCTGTCAGGTCACAAAAGCGCAGAGAGGCGCTTTTGTGACAATGTGTGTGTTTCTGTTATATAATTGTGCCAAATACAAAGGTATTTGGCACAATTATATTACAGAAACACACACATTGTACATTATATACTACTGTAATAGAGTGGATTATAGGATTTTACAATCATTTTAACTCTGTTCACACTGGGGATTCCTGTCAGGCAGGGAGAGAGAGGGGGAGAGAAGACAGAACATTACATGGTAAGACCTACCCTGAAAATAAGCCCTATTGTTTCTTTTGTTGCCAAAATTAATATAAGACCTGGGCTTATTTTCGGGGAAAAAATGTAGCAGGCTACGGACTCATAAGTAATGTAAGTTAGGGACCTTAGATTGTCAGCTCTTAGAGGGCAGAGACTGAAATAAAGATTCAGTGTAAATTTACAAGATATGGAAAGAGCTGTGTAAATTATATAACTATATTATACAATGTAAATACCTCTTATATATAAATTGTGGGATGAAGCTAGGTAGGGACATGAAGAAAACACAAATGTGTATGCATATGTTAGATAATTCCAGCTGTATTTTATTTTGTAGGTAGAATGTTGAAACTATGCTGAAAATCCTAAAGAAGTCAATTTTGAAAAAAAAAAAAAAATCAGAAGCAAGAAATTCCTCCTAAAGAAAATGACATTTATATAGGGAAAAAAGTTGCTAGGCAAGATTGGACACAAATCCCTGCTTTTAGTAGCATACAGATGAAACTTCATAAATTAATTCCTGAGAATAAGAAGAAAATGCTCCATTTTGAAAAGGTCTTTTTGATGGATGTCAGTGAATGTAGCATTATGTTCTGATTCTTATTACTGTGTGATAGTTTGTGATAAGGTGCATTTTCCACTCTGATTACTTAGTTGAGAAATATACTATATATTTATTTAAATGTTAATAGATTTTTCTGTGCTAAAAGTGGGTTTTATGATTTAACGACCCATCTCTAATTTCTCTTCAAAGCGGGGTCCCTTCTGCATGAAGATGCCCGTTTTGTTAAAATCAAACTGAGACCTCAGATTGCACTTCTCTAGCTAACTACTGGTGAATATTTAATTACAGCTTATTTTGGTAGTTTACATGGAATATATGTGTAATTGACTTTGGTCTACCAAGCAGTGTAATTTAAGAGAGGTCTACCCAAAGGAGCTGCAGGGTGTAGGGTCCTCTTCGTGTTAGTAGCATGGGAGGTTTTAATCAGGGAAGCCTTCTCTAAGTTTATACTTTATCCTAAAATAAAAGTTCAGTCCTTTCATAACAATCAACACTTCTTATTAATGACCACTTAATAGGGTTGGCCATATAATACTGAAGCTGAACAAGCTCAGCTTTACAGTCCTGGCAGAGTTGGTTTCCACAAGAGTATGGTCATACAATTGTTACTTCATTGGAAAGGTTGGGGCTTCTTCCTCATAAGTGAGCTGCATCACTTTTAAAGCTAAACTGCAGGTTGACATAAAATAAAACAAAAAACAATGAATGTATGCTGTAGCTGTTCCCTCATTGTCTACTCACAAATCGGGGGCCCGTAGGAGACCTGATGACACAGGTTTGAACCTGCCTGAGCTATCCTACTGTGAAGCTGGCAATGCAGGCAGGCCCGGATTTACTCACTTTGCCTCCCCAAGGCCGGGTCCTTCAATGCCGCACCCCCGCCCAAAAAAAACTGAAAGTCCCCCAACCCATGCCCATCATTGCCACCTCACTGTGCCCACCATTGTTGCCTCACCATCATTGTAGCCTTACCATGCCCTCATTGCAGCCTCACCATCACTGCCGCCTTACTGTGCCCTCATTGCAGAGTCCCTCACCATCATTGCTGCCTTACTATGCCCTCATTGCAGCCCCCCTCACCATCATTACAGCCCCCCTCACCATCATTGCAGCCCTCCTCACTATCATTGCAGCCTTACTGTGCCAAACAATGTAGCCTAACCAGTCAGTGTGTGCATTACGCACACCGGGTATCTCCTGCTCCTGTTGTGTCACAGTGTCAAAGTTTGGGCGCGCTGTGATTAAAGTCCCACCCTCCTTCTAGACCAGCTTGTGTGATAGACAGAACACTGCCTCTATCACATGAGCTGGTCTAGGAGGAGGGCAGGACTTTTATCACAGCGCACCCAAACTTTTCACAGTGAGCTCCGTGACACAGCAGTCTCCCGATGTGTGTTACAACAGGCGCCGCCCCTGCAGCCACTGCCGCCCCGAGGCCTGGCCTCGGTGGCCTTGTCGGGAATCCAGCCCTGAACACAGGCAATCAATTATAAGAGGCAGAGGCATTCCTCACCCTGCAGTTGCACATATACACGCCCCTTGCATATGTGCGGTTTCAGGGCAGGGAAGGCCTCTGCTACTTTTGATTGGCTGTTGGCTTTGATAGCTTTGTGGCAGGATAGCCCAGGCTGGTTCAAAGCTCATCCTTACCTACTGTATGTTGCTTAACAGCAGCTGAGAAAAGTCAAGTCCCCAGGCTGGCTGTACTGTGTGGCAGGGTTATATAAGGAATGGAAGAACATACAAATCCTTGCTTGCTAAACTACTCCAACATATGTATTTAATCTGTGTACATAACATTCAACTTTAATTCAATCCTAACTGCAGCCATAGATAATGTTGTTTGTACTGTACTTCATACAGAATACTTTGGGCAAGGGCAAAGGAGGTAGCAGATAAAAGGCACTGTGGTTTGCATGTATGAGACCTGATGCAAATGGCCGAAAGTACAGTATGCATTATAGTATCTATAGTAGCTATTATATCTGGCCTGAATAAAATTGTAAATGTTAAACTTGAAGTGATACTAAAGTCTATTTTTTTTTAAGGTAAAAGTAACAAACATGTGAGTGAGTGAGTGAGTGAGTGAGAAACTTGTAAAGCGCAACACATGCAAACTGAATCGCCTCTGGGCGCTGTTTCCATTTCTTGGGTAAGGAAAACCCCTTGACCTCAGAAGAGATGGGTTTTAATCCTTCTCCTGAAGGCCAAGTGGTCCGACTCCAGACGGATGGTGTTTGGTAGAGCATTCCACAGTCGAGGTCCCTGGACTGCAAATCTTCGATCTCCTTTTGACTTGTATCTGGTTTTGGGTATTTGGAGTAAGTTTTGATTGGTTGATCGCAGAATGCGATTGGGGTTATGGGCTTTTATTTTTTCGCATAGATATTGGGGGGGGGGCGTTGCCTTGAATACACTTATGGGTTAGGCAGAGTGCCTTGAAAGTGATTCTGTCTTTTACTGGCAACCAATGAAGGGATCTCAACGAAGGTGAGATTGACTCCCATGGTTTTTTGCCAGTCACTAACCGAGCTGCCGTATTTTGGACGACTTGTAGACGAGTGATTTGGTATTTGGGGAGTCCTAGATACAGGGCATTTGCGTAGTCAAGTCTGGAATTGATGATTGTTCCCACCACGACTGCAATGTCCTCTTTCGGGGTGAAGGGGGTGAGACGGCGTAGTAGGCGCAGCAGATGATGGGATCCGCTGACTACAGATCCTATTTGTGCATCCATTGTCATGTAGGTGTCAAAAATGACTCAGAGACTTTTGACTTTGGTGCTGGGGGTGATGGTTTTGCCCAGAATGGGCAGGGGAGTCCATATTGGCGCAGGGTGACTTTTCCGGTTTGCGCGAAACAGAAGAAGTTCTGTTTTTGAACCATTAAGTTTAAGATAACTGGATGTCATCCAGTTATCTATTAGAGAGAGGGATTTCTCTAGTCCAAGATAATGATCCTTTGTCATAGTTACCTCCTCTGTGCAGTGGTTTTGCACAGAGCAGCCCAGATTCTCCTCTTCTCCGGTGCCTCTTCGGTGCTCCTGGCTCCTCCCTCCTGCTGAGTGCCCCCAAAACAAGCTGCTTGCTATGGTGGCACCCAAGCCAAGCCATAGCTCCCTGTGTCAATTTCTCTCCTAATTGGTTGACTGATTTTGATTGACAGCAGCGAGAGCCAATGGCACTGCACTGCTGTCTCAGCCAATGAGGAAGGGAGCCCTGGGTAGACGAGACACTTCTCTGGATCTAGATGGGGCTCAGGTAAGTATTAGGTGGGCTGAGGGGGGCTGCTGCACACAGAAGGCGTTTTATCTTAATGCATAGAATGGATTAAGTTAAAAAACCTTCTGCCTATATAATTACTTTAACAGAGATACTTAAAGTGACATACACATCTCAAGATTTTTTTCTACACAGCAGATTTTAAAGAGGAAGTAAACCCTGATGAGTTTTACTTCCTCTTTTGCTAACTGCAAACCCTGCAAATTAAAAGCATGATGAGCTAGTATGCATCACATACTATTCCATTATGTGACACTTACCTGCAAAAAAATCCAGCGGTAACGGTACGGCACGGTCTAACTGAAGCAACGGCACAACGTGCCATTGCTTCAGTGCGTAAGTGCCAATGACTTCGGCACATGCAGATACAAGGGGATATAAAAGTAAACTGCGCCAAGTAGGAAACCAGATATCAGGCTGGTAAAAAGCAATGATAATAGATAATATGAATAAAGCACATTCAGTCCAATAAAAAGTTTGTTGCAGCACCACCATGTGTCAGCAAAACTTCAGTGTGAACACACCACCACCAAACTGAAAGCCGCTTACCAGAACCACCCAAACATTAGGCATGTAGACAGATTCTATTCAATGGGCTCCACATCAGATTAGCATCAGACTGGGGAGGGATCCAGGGAGCAGATCTCAAATTGCACCACATCGATGATTTTTGACAAGCGCAGTTTTCTCTCCCTAAGATACAAGGGGATATCTCCTAAACCGTGTAGGTTTAGGAGATATCCAGGGTAGCTACAGGTAAGCCTTATTATAGGCTTACCTGTAGCAAAAAATGGTCTATAAGGGTTTACAACCACTTTAATAAAATATGTTTTAATTGAAATCTGCTTTCATTTTTTAGGTTGCTTATTGCAACCCATTAAACTGGCTCTGTCATTTTTGATTTTTGATACAATGCCATTTTTGGTGCCAGTCAGAAAATCAAAGTAAGCATCTAAATATTTGTAATGGACGGCTCAAGTACTTGTAATTGCCTCGAGAGTTCAAGCTAAAAACAGACATCCATCCAGGAATAGAGAGGCAAAGGATCCTGGGCAAGCAAAACCACCTGCAGGTGCTTTGAAGCCTCCACTAACTCTGAGTGGCTGATTTAAATAAAGTAAGAGATGTAAATACTGTACCTCTCTACATTTGTAATAGACCTTTTTTTCTGTAGGATGTAGGATTTGCACACTTTCCCAACAACATATGAACACGGCATATGTACACCTTACTGTATAGGGATTGCTGTCTGATGTATTTGTAGGAGTGTATATGAATTCAAATATTTTGTTAGACAGCAAAGTTAGTTTCCCTCTGTGAAATTCGTTTTCTTGCACCAGGGGGTCCTAGCTATTGCTGGCAATATGCAGCTGTGAAAAAGGAGTTTGTACGCGCTTCGGTGTTACCAGCTTCACAGGTGAAACTTAACATATTGAAGCATAATGCAAAAAAAGATACCGTATCTTGCAAAATTACTACATTTTTTTATATATATCTATTTAAGGAAAAAAAATAAAAAAATACTTAATTTTCAGATGTTTATTAAAGGCCAGTAATTATTGAGTTAAGGGTGGCCAAAGACCAGAAGATACTGTATGTCACCAAGAGTGACAGAAATTGATACATCTGCCAGGTCTCCAATCATGTTTGCAGCATTTATTCAGTCTCTGACAATCTTCAGCAGCATGTCTGCAATCTCTGACCATCTCCTGTAGCATGTCTGCAATCTCTGACCATCTCCTGTAGCATGTCTGCAATCTCTGACCATCTCCTGTAGCATGTCTGCAATCTTTGACCATCTCCTGTAGCATGTCTGCAATCTCTGACCATCTCCTGTAGCATGTCTGCAATCTCTGACTATCTCCTGTAGCATGTCTGCAATCTCTGACCATCTCCTGTAGCATGTCTGCAATCTCTGACCATCTCCTGTAGCATGTCTGCAATCTCGGACCATCTCCTGTAGCATTTCTTCAGTCTCTGACAATCTCCAGTAGCATGTCTACAATCTCTGACCATCTCCTGTAGCATGTCTACAATCTCGGACCATCTCCTGTAGCATTTATTCAGTCTCTGACAATCTCCAGTAGCATGTCTGCAATCTCTGACCATCTCCTGTAGCATGTCTGCAATCTCTGACCATCTCCTGTAGCATGTCTGCAATCTCTGACCATCTCCTGTAGCATGTCTGCAATCTCTGACCATCTCCTGTAGCATGTCTGCAATCTTAGACCATCTCCTGTAGCATTTCTGCAGTCTCTGACAATCCCCAGTAGCATGTCTGCAATCTCTGACCATCTCCTGTAGCATGTCTACAATCTCGGACCATCTCCTGTAGCATTTATTCAGTCTCTGACAATCTCCAGTAGCATGTCTGCAATCTCTGACCATCTCCTGTAGCATGTCTGTAATCTCTGACCATCTCCTGTAGCATGTCTGCAATCTCTGACCATCTTCTGTAGTAAGTAGATAGTCTCTGACAGTCTTCTGTAGCAATATTTACTGAATATAATGTATGGCTCTTCAGTGATATCAATGGACTCACTTTATGCTCTCAAGCTGATTGCCACTGCCATAAGCAGTGTATTTGTTATTAAACCTCTGATAACTGGCAAATGTATAAAGCCAAATGGAAAAATATCAGTTTTAAAGTCCTAGAACTTGCTATAGTGGGATCATTGAAGCTCCCAATCTAAAAATCCTTGCTCAGCCCCTCGCATCTCTGAAGGTGCAGCTTTTAATTTACAGCACCAAGATAAATGGGCACCATAATGCTACGTTTACTACCCATCAGCATTTTTACTGTGTCGTTGGCAATTAATTTAATTAAAAAACCCTGTCCTGGGTAGAAAGCCATTTCATATTTCACTGGTTTAACAACACGACCCTCTCTCTATTCAGAAGGAGAGATGGCTGATTTATCTGCATGTTAAAGCTGGTAATGTCTGGTTCCAGTGGGAACTCAGTACAGAGCTGCTGCCCATGAACTGACATACGCTCTGCAGACGCCTGAAAAAATGCACTGACCTCTGTTTCTTAGTACATGAGAATCTACTGCCAAACAGGTATGTTAGAATAGCAAAAAAAAAAAAAAAAAAAAATGCTAGCCTGGTTGTGTTGTACACATTGGACCCTGTCAATGATGTGTGCATAAAGAAGACACTAATCTGTAGCTGTCTCTGTAGTCTGTATTTAGAAAAAAGACTATCATATAGGCTTGCTTTATGCTATTTACAAATTTTAATTATGAATAGCTAAACAGAATGGACTAGGTATGCGACAAAAAAACGAAATGATGCTGGAAGTTGCTCTTCATTTAGAAAACAAAAATGTTAAAACATAACTTAAAAGGGTTGTAAAGGAAAAAAATGTTTCCCTAAATAGCTTCCTTTACCTTAGTGCAGTCCTCCTTCACTTACCTCATCCTTCCATTTTGCTTTTAAATGTCCTTATTTCTTCTGAGAAATCCTCACTTCCTGTTCTTCTGTCTGTAACTCCACACAGTAATGCAAGGCTTTCTCCCTGGTGTGGAGTGTCGTGCTCACCCCCTCCCTTGAGGGGGGAAGGGGCGAGCAGGAGAGTCAGGACGCCCACTTAGGCCCGGTACACACGAGCAAACATGTACGATGAAAGCGGTCCGTCGGACCGTTTTCACCGTACATGCCTGCCAGAGGGCTTCTGTACGATGGTTGTACTAACCATCGTACAGAAGTCCGCGCGTAAACAATACGCGGGGCGTGTCCGCGTCGTCGGCGCGACGATGACGTGACGATGACGCGGAGATGTGGGTGGGCCTGCCATTTAAAGGCTTCCACGCATGCGTCGAAGTCATTTGACGCATGCGAGGGACGGCGGGCGCCTGGACATGTACGGTAGGTCTGTACTGACGACCGTACATGTCTGAGCGGGCAGGATTCCAGTGGACGGTTTTAAAACACGTCCAGGAATATTTGCCCGCTGGGAAAAGGCCCGGCGGGCAAATGTTTGCTGGAATTCGGCCCGCTCGCGCCTACACACGACCAGTTTCAGCATACATGTTTGGTCGTGTGTACGGGGCCTAACACACAGCTTCTTTCTCTATCTGCAACGTCCATTTTTTTTACCTTTACAACCCCTTTAATGTGATACTAAAGTCTTGTTTTTTTTTTGTTTAAAAATAACAAACATGTTATACTTAACTGCTGTGTGTAGTGGTTCTTCACAGAGCAGCCCAGATCTTCCTCTTCTCAGATTCTCCACCAGCGCTCCTGGCCCCTCCCTCCTGCTGTGTACCCCCAGAGCAAGCAGCTTGCTCTGGGGGCACCCGTGCCGGGCTCTGTGTGTTTATTCGGACACTGAGCCGCACTCATCCCCACCTGCTCTCTCCTCATTGTCTTACAGACTTTTATTGACAGCAGGAGGAATGGCAGCTGCTGTGTGTCTCAGCCAATCAGGAGGGACAGCCGAGTGTCTCGTGTAACATCGCTGGATTGAGATGGGGCTCAGGTAAGTATTAAGGGGCTGAGGGGGGCTGCTGTACACAGAAGTTTTTTTTATCTTAATGCAAAGAATGCATTAACCACTTGCCGACCGCCGCACTCCGATTTACGTTGGCAGAATGGCACGGGCAGGCAAATGGGCGTACCTGTACAGCCCTTTGAATTTGCCGCCTAGTGGGGCCACGAACTCGATGTTCATCGGCCGGCCACGATCGTGACACAGAGAGGCAGAGCGGGGAGATGCCTATGTAAACAAGGCATTTCTCTGTCCTGCCTAGCAACATGACAGGGATCTACTGCTCCCTGTCATCAGGAGCAGTGATCTCTGTCATGTTGTAGTGAGACCAAAAGTTAGAACACATCCCTAGGACACACAACACCTTGATCGATCCCTAGGCCGGGTACACACGAGAGGGTTTATCCGCGGAAACGATCCGGGGGACCGTTTCCGCGGATTAATCCTCTGGCGGATTTTGATCTCATGGTTGTACTAACCATGAGATCAAAATCCCTGCGGAATTCCGTCCGCGGTGACGTGTCGCGCCGTCGCCGCGGCGACGTGCGCGACGCTGTCATATAAGGAATTCCACGCATGCGTCGAATCATTACGACGCATGCGGGGGATGGATTCGGACGGATTGATCCGGTGAGTCTGTACAGACCAGCGGATCAATCCGTTTGAATGGATTCCAGCGGATCGATTTCTTAGCATGTCAAGAAATTTTGATCCGCTGGAAATCCATCCCCGCGGACAAAAATCCGCGGAAACAGATCCGCTGGATCGTACACACCTGGGGATCTATCCGCTGGAGCCGGTCCGCGGATCAATTCCAGCGGATCGATCCTCTCGTGTGTACGGGGCCTTAGTGTTTAACCCCTTCCCTGCCAGTGTCATTTAGACAGTAATCAGTGGCTATTTGTAGCTCTGATTGCTGTATAAATGACAATGGTCCTAAAATAGCGTCAAAAGTGTCCGATGTGTCTGCCATTATGTCGCAGTCCCAATAAAAATCGCAGATCGCCGCAATTACTAGTAAAGAAATACATTATAATAAAAATACCATAAATCTATGCCCTATTTTGTAGACGCTATAACTTTTGCGCAAACCAATCAATATACACTTATTTTTTTCCAAAAATATGTATAAGAATACATATCAGCCTTCGAAATGCGTCAACCGGCGGTGACCCTTTTCACTTTCTCCATGACCAGTCGGAGTGTGGTTTGAGGTCTTCTCACTGCAGCTTATGTTGATTAAGCCTAATGCCGCGTACACACCATCACTTTATGTGATGAAAAAAAACGACACTTTCTGTGAAGTAAAAAATGACGTTTTTGAAACTTCAATTTTCAAAGACGAAGTTGCCTACACACCATCGTTTTCTCACAATGCTCTAGCAAAGCGAGGTTACGTTCCACCACGTTTTACCATTGAAGCTCGCTTCATAAGTAGCTTCTGGGCATGCGTGGATGAAAAAACGTCTTAGAAAACGACGTTTTTTGCTACACACGGTCAATTTCTGTGAAGTAAAAAGTGCACTTTTGAAAAACGACACATAAAATTGAAGCATGCTTCAATTTTTTTTGGTCGTTTTTTACAAGACATAAAACGACGTTTTCCCCCACACACAGTCAATTAAAGTGACGTTTTTAAAAACGTCATTTTTTTTCATCACATAAAGTGATGGTGTGTACGCGGCATTACTGCGATTCTTTCTACTACACTTGTGAGTAGGCCCTGTATATATATTTTAATTTATTAAAATCTTTTAATGGTAATACACTAGGCCGGTGCGCATTTGTTTTCTTTTCTCTTGTTTAGATATCGGCCTAAACTGTGGAAAAAATATGTTTTTTTATATATTTTTTGGGGATATTTATTATAGCAAAAAGTAAAAAATATTGCTTATTTTCAAAATTGACACTATTTTTTTGTTAATAGCGCAAAAAATGAAAACTGCAGAAGTGATCAAATACCACCAAATAAATCTCTATTTGTGGGAAAAAAAAGTATGTACATATTGTTTGGGTACAGCGTCACACAACCACGCAATAAGCAGCTAAAGCGTCGCAGTACATAATTGCAAAAAATGCTCTGGTCAGGAAGGGGGTAAATCCTTCTGGGGCTGAAGTGGTTAAGAGAAACTACCTTCTGCCTTTAGAACCTCTTTAATTTCATTGTGAGAATCCACCTAAAGTTCTTTTTAAAACTTAATTGAACCCTCAGTTTAAATCAGCTAAATACATTCTGGGAGCTTCGAAACAAAAGTTCAGTGTCTTAGGCCCCGTACACATGATAGAATCCATCCGCAGATAAATCCCAGCAAATGGGTTTCTGCGGATAGATCCTATGGTGTGTACACGCCAGCGGATCTGTTTCCGCGGAGAAATCTCCTCTGGGATGGATTCCAGCAGATCGGATATTTGCTGTGCTGCACAACAAATCCATCTGCTGGAATCCATTCCAACGGATGGATCCGCTCGTCTGTACAGACTTACCGGATCCATTCGTCCAAAGGGATTCCCCGCACGCGTCGTAATGATTTGACGCATGCGTGGAATTCCTTATATGACAGCGTCGCGCCCGTCGCCGCGTCATAATCGCGGCGACGGCGCGACACGTCATCGGCAGAGGATTTCCGCGCGGATTTCAATGCGATGGTGTGTACACTCCATCCCATCGAAATCAGCGGAAATCTTTGAGAGGATTTATCCGTGGAAACGGTCCGCTGGACCGTATATCTGCGGATAAATCCTCTCGTGTGTACGGGGCCTTACAGTGTTTTCTTTTTAAAGCAGCCACAGAAAAGCTTGTCCCCTTCCTGCATACTGCAGAGAAGGACCCTTACATTTTGTGGGAAAGCAGTGGTCTCTTTGCGGATGTCTGGTATGCACCCAAGGACCATATCCGTAAACAGGAGCAAAACAAGTTTAGCATTTAATTTCAGGGCTTTAACAAAAGCCACTGCCAGTGGAACAGCTTTTGTGTGTTTTGACAAATCATCCAATATTGAGTTACAGAGCCCACTAATGTGTGCTCTTCAATTCTAGAGCTCACTGTGAAAAGTTCAGGTGCGCTGTGATAAAAGTCTCGCCCTCCTCCTAGACCAGCTTGTGTGAAAGAGGCAGTGTTCTGTCTATCAAACGAGCTGGTCTAGGAGGAGGGCGGGACTTTTATCACAGCGCGCCCAAACTTTTCACAGTGAGCTCTGTGACACAGCAGGAACAGGAGATGCCCGATGTGCGTAATGCACACACTGACTGGTGAGGCTACATTGTTTGGCACAGTAAGGTTGGGCACAATGATGGGCACGGGTTGGGGGACTTTTTAGTTTTTTGGGGGGGGGGGGGGGGGGCGGCATTGAAGGACCCGACCTTGGGGAGGCAAAGGGAGTAAATCTGGGCCTGACTATGTTGCTGCACATTTTGGCTTATTCAGACTTTAGCCTCTAAAATTGGGTTCTAATCAGACTAAGTGAAGGCCAACAGTTTTAATGATTTCAACAAATCACCAGACTAAAAGGTGATCTAAAATAAAAACACAAAAAGACATTTGGCAGCCAAAGAGAGTTACAAAACAATATACCCAGGCCAAGAGGAGGCCAGAATCTAGATATACTACATGATATATATATATATATATATATATATTTATTGCATTACTCCATCAACAAATGAGGAGCTTTTGATGATAGTTAAACGTAGAACCTTACTGTGCTTAATGAAGATGGCTTCTTGGTTTCTTTTGGCCCCCCTCACCATAACCTTTTTACGGTTACATTTTTCTTTGCTTCGCAAGCCCTACTACATAGAGGTCTGCACTAAACTGCCGATATCCAATAAGCCTTAAATAGCTGCATACCAGTCTGAATAAATGATTCTATAATATTTGACTGTATCTGTATTGTAAAGCTCTTCTGGATGTACAATAGGGGAAGGGGCAAGATGACATTGTTGCACAGTATCCTACTATTCTAAAGTGAGGGATAATGAGGGGTAGATGTCTGTTATTTATAGAAGGTTCTACAATGCCTAGCATTGGTTCAGTTGATAAGTTGTTGGCCCTTCTTACCTTAACCTGTCATGTATAACTTCCCATATACTGTTTATATACACAGTATCTCACAAAAGTGAGTACACCCCTCACATTTTTGTAAATATTTTATTATGTCTTTTCAAGTAAAAAACACTGAAGAAATTACACTTTTCTTCAATGTAAAGTAGTGAGTGTACAGCTTGTATAACAGTATCAATTTGTTGTCCCCTCAAAATAACTCAACACACATTCCTTTCTAAACCACTGGCAACAAAAGTGAGTACACACCTAAATGAAAATGTCCACATTTGGCCCAATGTGTCAATGTGTCAATAGTTTGTGTGGCCATCGTTATTTTCCAGCACTGCCTTAACCCTCTTGGGCATGGAGTTCACCAGAGCTTCACAGGTTGCCACTGGAGTCCTCTTCCACTCCTCCATGATGACATCACGGAGCTGGTGGAGGTTAGAAACCTTGCGTTTCTCCACCTTCTGTTTGAGCATGCTCCGCAGATGCTCAATAGGGTTTAGGTCTGGAGACATGCTTGGCCAGTCCATCACCTTTACCCTCAGCTTCTTTAGCAAGGCAGTGGTCATCTTGGAGGTGTGTTTGGGGTCGTTATCATGTTGGAATCCTGCCCTGCGGCACAGTCTCCAAAAGAAAGGGGATCATGCTCTGCTTTAGTATGTCACAGTACATGTTGGCATTCATGGTTCCCTCAAAAAAGTGTTGCTCCCCAGTGCCAGCAGCACTCATGCAGCCCCAGACCATGACACTCCCAACACCATGCTTGACTATAGGCAAGACACACTTGTCTTTGTACACCTCAACTGGTTACCGCCACACATGCTTCATACCACCTGAACCAAATAAGTTAATCTTGGTCATATCAGACCACATGACATGGTTTCAGTAATGCAGCATTGCTGGCAGCACTCATATGTCTATTTCCCAAAGACAACCTCTGGATATGATGCTGAGCATGTGCCCTCAACTGCTTTGGTTTACCATGCCGAGGCCTGTTTTGAATGAAATATTTCCTCTTAAACCACTGTATGGTCTTGGCCACCGTGCTGCGGCTCAGTTTTAGGGTCTTGGCAATCTTCTTATAGCCTAGGCCATCTTTATGTAGAACAACAATTCTTTTTTTCAGATCCTCAGAGAGTTCTTTGCCATGAGGTGCCATGTTGAACTTCCAGTGACCAGTATGAGAGTGTGAGAGCGATAACACCAAATTTAACAAACCTGCTCCCCATTCACACCTGAGATGTTGTAACACATTAACGAGTCACATGACACCGGGGAGGGAAAATGGCTAATTGGGCCCAATTTGGACATTTTTACTTAGAGGTGTAATCACTTTTGTTGCCAGTGACATTAATAGCTGTATATTGAGTTATTTTGAGGGGACAGCAAATTTACACTGTTATACAAGCTGTTCACTCACTACTAAATTGCAACAGTGTCATTTCTTTAGTGTTGTCACATGAAAATATATAATAAAAGATTTACAAATATGTGAGCGGTGTACTTACTTTTGTAAGATACTGTATATATATGCCTAAAAAAGTTGTTAAAAATAAATAAATAAATTATATATATATATATATATATATATATATATATATATATATATATATATATATATATATATATATATATATATATATATATATATATATATATATTTTTTTTTTTTAACAGTTCTTTTAGGTGTAAATAATGTCTGCAATCTGCTTAGTATGACCAACACATTCTTGTAAAATAAATTGAATCGAGATTAGATTTCTAGAAAAACAAACAATAATTGATGTGACATTTAAGTACAGTAACCCCTTTTAAGGCTACAGTACTGTTTGAAAATGTCAGTGACATATTAAATGCTATTTTCAGAACCTTTTTTGTTTAAATTGCATTTTCACAACCTGTCATACGAACTCTTTAACAAATGACTAATTTTTTGCAGTATCATTTAAAAAATATATATATTTTAATTTATTTAAAGAAACCTCATCTGATGATTGATTATTTTACTTATTAATTTCGTAAAATAACTGACAAAAACCTAAAGAAATAGAAAGCAAATAACCGCGCTTAGGAAACACTAGTTTGGAAATATGTAGTATTACTTAAAATTCGAACATAAAATAGGTAAATAATAATAAGACTGCAGCCCCCCCAAGAATGTGATCCCCTAAAGGATACAGAAATAATGGACAATGGTGTGGGGGTGGTGGCGCTGTCTAAGTGGAGGCTAATGTTACCCAGAGGTGGTAAGAACAAACTATATGGACCTCAAATTAATAAGTGATAAATATAGTGCCTCTTATGATATGTGATAAGCCAGTAATAAAAAAATGAATAGCTTAAGTGTGGCTAAAACCACATGCTGTAAATACAGCTTAGTATATGACGTTGGACAAAAGTAAAGTGATAACGCACAGCACAAGTGCCGAAAAATTGTTTCCAAAAAAATAAAAAATTGTGTCCAAAAAAGTGAAAAATCCAAAAGACTAAAAAATGTCTAAAAGTTCAGGAAAAAATATATATAAGGAATATATATATATGAAAAGCAACAATCCGGGTGTGAACCAATATAAATAAATTAACAGCAGTCCAGAGTGATATTGGTGACAATGTGACTGTCCAAGTGGGTAAGTGGTCACAGTATGCAGTAGTGCAGTGATGCGAAGTGGGTCCGGTGCTCCCCCTCCTGGGTCCCTACTCACCAGAGGCCCTCACCCCTGCAGGGGTAAAGAGCATAGAAAATCTCCAACCGACTCGGGTCCTCGCTCTCCTAGTAGGTCCTACGGTCCAGCTGGTACCAAAAAAGATCCTGAATATCCGGATTCCTCCAAGGGGTAAAAAAAAAAAGGTCTCATAGAGTAGTAGGTTCAGGTTCCAGTGGGTAAATTTTATTGGTACAGCCACAGGCTAGTACTAAAGCAATATATACAAATGTATACAGACAAAAGAAGAAATAATAAAAAATAAAAATAGATTTAAAAATGAAATAAAAATGAAATAAAAACGGGGGCCAGATAGAATGCTTGTGAATACAAGCAGACAGTTATCTGTGTGATAGCAAGCTTCCCAGCACAGCACAAGCTCCACAAATGAGAACCAGCGTGGGAACGGCGTGCGTTCCACCAAATGAACAGCTGGTTAGTCCAGGAAGTGCGTGCGGGCGTGCGTGTATCCGCTTTACGCACGTTTCGTTCTCTTACGTCTTCTGAAGCGGGTACACGCATACCGCTACTGATGGTTAATATAGCCAGCGTCACCATGGAAAACCCTCCCACTTAGCGGCATTCACCAATCATAATTTTGATGGGGAAATCCCTTCCGATCGGGTGATTTAGGCAGGAGTCCCTGGGTGAATATAATTGTAATTTCCATGGTGTGCATATGCTTAAACGGACATAGCATAATATTCCATACAGTGACAATTTACATGGTGTGCATAAGTTTCTACGGACATGACATAACATTCCATATGATGACATCTCAGTTTAACCATATGGCTTATGTCAGCGCTAAATTCATATTCTTCTCTCATATGCAATATCAGTGTATGACAAAATTGTGGTATATATATATATATGTATGCACAGATCAAAAAATATAAATAACTACAGGTCATGAATAGAAGCACTATGTGAATCTGAACAAGTGCAATAGTGCATGCATGCTTTATGAACTGTACTTTTGCCTGTTGCTAGTGGGTCCTAATGCACAGCTCATAATGCTTAAGGAGGAATGTAAAAAGAGGAGGACATAAGTTGCAGATTAAAAGTTACAAATTTAAATACATAATAAAATAATGTTGCTCCAAGCAGAGTGAGCACCCCATGAGTGAAATGAAAGTTAACCTAGGGGTGTATGTATAGGTACAAACAGTGATATACCTATAGACAAAGGTGGGGAGGTAGAATGGGTAGCATAACCCATATCTAAAGTGAAATGAAATGAAAGACGGGAAGTAGAGTGTAGATTCATGGGTGCTAAGATGTATAGCACTAACGTCGTAAGGTGGATTGTATAAATTAGGGGGTGTGACCATTAAACACAGATGATGCCTACCCTGAGATGAGCATAAGCCTATCTGGGGTGTAGTATGACAAAGCTTCCCAGGGAACAGACCCCAATAAATGACATACTGGAGAAGGGTTCCTAAAGTTGAATGCTATTAATGGTCCCCATAACTGGAAAGTAAGCAACAAGGGCACTCTATAACCTTATGTACCCTGAGTGGGTCATCTAGAGATCCCTTGAACTAGGGGTTGGCAAGGAAACAATTAAGATCAATGTCCTTGTTCAACCCGTGGGGTGCAAGCGAACCCAAGCGGTAGATCCAACTGGTCTCATTTTGGGATATTGCAGTGGTCTTATTTCCTCCCCTCCAGTCATCCCTTATGGTATCAATACCATAAAAGATCAGGCCAGTAGGGTCTTGATGGTGGAACTCTTTGAAGTGGCGTGAGAGATGATGTTTAGGAAAACCTGCTTTAATCCTATTGATGTGTTCCCGGATTCTTATCTTCAAGGGTCGTGTGGTTCTACCCACATATTGCAGGTGGCACGGGCACTCGATGACATAAGTCACGTGTGTTGTGTCACAGGAAATGAGTTCTTTGATCTTGTATTCTTTGAAGTCGTTTCTGGATTTAAAACTCATTTTTCTTCTCGGTTGTTTTTTGCTGACCCTGCAGCCAAGACATCTCTGACATTTAAAGAATCCCTTCAGATCAGGGAAGATGTTGACCTGTTTGGGTGGATCTACCACATTGTGCACCAAATGGTGACGGAGGGAGGGGGCACGTCTATAGATGAAACTAGGTTTTTTGCCCAGGACTTTGGTAAGGGCATGGTCTTCCTGTAGAATTGGCCAATACTTTTTTACTATATGCTCGAAGTCTTTGTATTGGGAGTTGAAGCCGGTGATGAAAGCTACATCAGTTTTATTATTTTTATTCTTTTTATTAACCGACAGCATGTTATTCCTGTCCATGTTTGTCACTTCATCTTTTAATTTCAATAAATTTGCCTCTTTGTATCCTTTTTCTTTAAACCGGTCAATGATTGTGTCAGCTTGTGCCTGAAATTCAGTAACAGAACTGCAATTCCTCCGAAGTCGCATTAGTTGCCCTTTTGGTATGTTGGCTTTCCACCTGGGATGATGGCAACTGGTGGATGGGATGTATCCATTGCGATCGGTGGTTTTAAAGTGGGTTCTTGTGTGTAATTCTGAGCCCTCCTTATAGATCTGTAGATCAAGGTAATCTATGCATTCTGTACTACAATTGCCAGTAAAGGTGAGGCCATATCTGTTGGTATTCAGATTAGATAGAAATGCCTGAAAAGTGTCATTGGTGCCATCCCAAAGAATGATAAGGTCGTCGATGTAACGCCTGTACAGTTTGATCTGAGGGATATTACGACTATAAACATATTCTTCCTCCCAGCTATCCATCAGTAGGTTGGCAACGCTGGGGGCATAACGAGCCCCCATCGCTACCCCCCTAGTTTGGACATAGTAATGGTTCCGGTACCAGAAGTAGTTACACTCCATGGCCATCTTGAGCCCTTCGACAATAAAGTTAATCTGTGCTTGTTTCAAACTGGTATGTTGGTGTAAGGCTTTTTCTACTCCCATGACTCCATCCTCCTGGGATATACTGGTGTAGAGGGAGTTGACATCAATAGTAGCCAAGAGTAGATGTTCCGCACCATCAACCTGTTGCAATTCGTTAATAAGTTGTAGGCTGTCACGATGATGGGATCTTCCCAGCTTAACGATAGGTTGCAAATAGGTGTCGAGGTACTCTCCTAGACGGGAAAAAATGGAGTTGATACCACTTATTATGGGTCTACCGGGAGGTTTTTCAAGTCTCTTATGTATCTTGGGGGTGTAATATAGCACCGGTGTTTTCGTAGAATTCGACACTAAGTACTCGGCTTCATTTTTATTCAATATTCCTAAAGACTTCCCTTTTTGTACAAATTTCTCGAGTAGTTTGTTGAACCTTATTTTGGGGTTACCCTTTAGTTTCTTATACGTATTTTCAACTCTAAGCAGGTTTTCCATCTCTTCTTCATAATCCTTTTTGTTAAGGATGACAAGGCCACCTCCCTTGTCAGCCGGTCTAATAATGACTTCTTTTTTCTTGCCAATTTCCTTAATTGTTTTCCACACATCTTTATTTTTGTTTTTAAATTTCCGCTGCAATTTCCTGAGGTCGCTTTCCACCATTTTCTTGAACGCCCCTATACACTGGTTCCCCGGTGTGTTTGGGTTAAATGTGGAATTGTTCCTCAAGTTAGTTTGGGTGTATTCAGATATTTGCATTGGGTTGTCATCTTGGTTGGTCAAGAAGAATTTTCTTAGGTTTAATTTTCTAAGGAATTTCTGGAGATCTATATAGACCTCAAATTGGTCTAATGCCTTTTCAGGAGCATATTTGAGGCCCAGGTCCAAAATGTGTAGCTCTTCCTTAGTTAATTGAATGTCGCTAAGATTAAATATGCCTTTGCCTAATAGTGCCTTGGGCGTTTTCTTCTGCCCTCCCCTGCACCCTCTGGTGCGTTTTCTCTTTGACTGTGTTCCGTTTCTCTGTCCTGATTGCGCGATCTGTTGTCCCATGGGTTGGAGTAGGTTCCCTGTCCTTGATGTCCTTGGTTCCTTGGGTTTTCTCCTCTCCCTTGGGGTCTTCCATGGGTAGCCCCTCGGTTGCCATTCATCCCTCTCCATCCTGGGTTTCCGTAGCCAGTTCTTGGTCTCCATCTTCCTGGTGGGCGGGAGTTGGGGCCTCCTCTGTGAAAATCCTCATAATCCCCTCCATTTCTACCATAATTATAATGTGTATTGGTAGGGTAATGGTCTCTTCCTGAGGAGTGCCTATTACGGCTAAATGATCTCCTTCTGGGTGGATTGGGGCTCCTATAATAGTCATCTTGGTATCTAACCCTTCTATTCTCAGGTCTCCCTTGCTGCCATCTTGGCATGTGGGGGGTGTTTTGTCCGTGTTGTTCAGGTCCATTAGTGGTTGTATAGATGATCGGGTGCCTAGGACTAGTTGCCCCATCAGTGGCTATCATTGTAAGTTCACTCTCATCAGTTATAGTGTCATCAAGCCCTTCTGTCGGGTTTTCCATGGAAGCTTGCCATTTATATACCTGCATATTTTTATAATCAAGTACATCCCTCTTAAACTTCTTTTGCTTCTTGCTCTGGATGTCACTGTCATATTTTTTGATCAAATCCTGCAATTCTTTGGTTTTGTCTTTGTAATCTTGCTGGCTTGCGAATGGTGTTAGAAGATTTTGTATTTCTGTGATACTTTTTTCTATTGTTTTTAATTTGAACTTCCTTCTTTTAACAATTTTATGTAAAAGTTCGTTTTCACATGTATTAAAAAAACAATACCATTCGTTCATAAGCTCAGCATCCTCAACGTTGTCATTCGGGTGTATATCCCATCGTAACCTCCTGGGGGTCATTTTTTCTTTTATATATGTTTCAAGGGTGGCTATATCCCACCATACTCTCAGTTGCTTTTCCATTGTGTGCCTTAGTTGTTTGACCAACCCTTGCATATCCTGTCTGTTTATAATTTCTTCCTGGCTAAAAATGCCCCCAACGTCTATATTCCTACTGTTCATATAGCCAAACAGTTCCATAGCTGCAGTAAAAACACACCGGTAGATGTGGAAACGGAAATAGAAAGCAAATAACCGCGCTTAGGAAACACTAGTTTGGAAATATGTAGTATTACTTAAAATTCGAACATAAAATAGGTAAATAATAATAAGACTGCAGCCCCCCCAAGAATGTGATCCCCTAAAGGATACAGAAATAATGGACAATGGTGTGGGGGTGGTGGCGCTGTCTAAGTGGAGGCTAATGTTACCCAGAGGTGGTAAGAACAAACTATATGGACCTCAAATTAATAAGTGATAAATATAGTGCCTCTTATGATATGTGATAAGCCAGTAATAAAAAAATGAATAGCTTAAGTGTGGCTAAAACCACATGCTGTAAATACAGCTTAGTATATGACGTTGGACAAAAGTAAAGTGATAACGCACAGCACAAGTGCCGAAAAATTGTTTCCAAAAAAATAAAAAATTGTGTCCAAAAAAGTGAAAAATCCAAAAGACTAAAAAATGTCTAAAAGTTCAGGAAAAAATATATATAAGGAATATATATATATGAAAAGCAACAATCCGGGTGTGAACCAATATAAATAAATTAACAGCAGTCCAGAGTGATATTGGTGACAATGTGACTGTCCAAGTGGGTAAGTGGTCACAGTATGCAGTAGTGCAGTGATGCGAAGTGGGTCCGGTGCTCCCCCTCCTGGGTCCCTACTCACCAGAGGCCCTCACCCCTGCAGGGGTAAAGAGCATAGAAAATCTCCAACCGACTCGGGTCCTCGCTCTCCTAGTAGGTCCTACGGTCCAGCTGGTACCAAAAAAGATCCTGAATATCCGGATTCCTCCAAGGGGTAAAAAAAAAAAAGGTCTCATAGAGTAGTAGGTTCAGGTTCCAGTGGGTAAATTTTATTGGTACAGCCACAGGCTAGTACTAAAGCAATATATACAAATGTATACAGACAAAAGAAGAAATAATAAAAAATAAAAATAGATTTAAAAATGAAATAAAAATGAAATAAAAACGGGGGCCAGATAGAATGCTTGTGAATACAAGCAGACAGTTATCTGTGTGATAGCAAGCTTCCCAGCACAGCACAAGCTCCACAAATGAGAACCAGCGTGGGAACGGCGTGCGTTCCACCAAATGAACAGCTGGTTAGTCCAGGAAGTGCGTGCGGGCGTGCGTGTATCCGCTTTACGCACGTTTCGTTCTCTTACGTCTTCTGAAGCGGGTACACGCATACCGCTACTGATGGTTAATATAGCCAGCGTCACCATGGAAAACCCTCCCACTTAGCGGCATTCACCAATCATAATTTTGATGGGGAAATCCCTTCCGAAAATGTTAGAACTTGCTTTAAAATCGAACCGATGGACCGCTGCCCGATAGGTCCAAACCGATGGTTAGTACACAAAAGCATCGGTTCAAAACCCACGCATGCTCAGAATCAAGTTGACGCATGCTTGGAAGCATTGAACTTAAATTTTTTCTGCACGTCGTGTGTTTTACATCACCGTGTTCTGACCCGATCGTTTTTTGAACTGATGGTGTGTATGCACATCAGACCACTTCAGCGGTGAACCGATGAAAATGGTCCGTCGGACCATTCACATCGGTTTGGATCGACCTAAGGCTTTACAACCACTTTAACATCACAATCTCCCCTTCTCCAATAACAGAACACCTTGTATTCACCATATATTCAAGGGATACATCAGGAAGCAGAGAATGTAACTGTCATAATTATTACATTTTTTCAAATTACAAAGAAGCAAGATGCAGTTTTCTTCAGTGCTGTTTTCACATTAGGATCCTCATTAGATCTCTCTGAACTAAAACTGGCCATAAGTCAGCGGCAGATTTGTCCCCCAGTCCAGCTTTATTTCTAATATGCTCCAATGCCCATCTAATTTCTTTGGTACTAGCATGCATCCTTGGCCAAGCAATCTTGGGGCGGAGGCAAGGGGACCTGATCAGACAGGCTGGAAAATGTTATCCAATTGCATGGATTCTTGAGATAAGCTGGCAAAATAGATGCCTCCTCTCCATTCTTCTTCTTGCGTCTATTCCAAGGGTGCATGTTTACATACAAAAGCACCTAGAAAGTCATCTTCGATCATCTGAATTCAATAACCATTCTAATATTTGTAAATTACAGTGCTATAGACAACATTTGTAATTCTAATGGGAAAGGAAAGACACTGATAAGCCTTGTACACACGACCGGTTTTCCCGGCAGGAAAACTGCCAGGTGAGCTTTTGGCCAGGAAAAACGGACGTGTGTATGCTTACTCGCAGTTTTCCCATCAGGAAAACAGCTGGGAATCCCGTCGGGAAAATAGAGACCCTACTCTCTATTTACCCGTCGGGATTCCCAGCATTTTTTTTTCGGGCGGATCTACTTGGATGCGAGGCAGTGCCAATGTAGAATACACACGGCCGGGATTCCCGGCCAAAGCTCCATGGCAGTTTTCCTGCCGGGTTCTTGGCTTTCCCCTCGATTTTCTCAGCTGACTTTTTACTGCCGAGAAAACCAAGCGTGTGTACAGTGCTTTATGCTTGCTCAGGGATTAGAGCAGAAAATGTTAGTTTGTCCAACATTGTTCAGTAAAAAAAAAAAAATTATAAAATGCATAGATATATTAAAGTGCTCATGCATGTTCTTATTTGATCACTAAGTATTGTTAGGTTGTTAGACGCAAAGCGTGTCTTAGTTTAACCATAATATTGTGATTACACCAAGAGCTAAACTGCTATTAAAATGATATAATAAAACATCATAGAGATGAATGTGTTCATAATCTGTCTTCACCTTGTGCTTCTTGTGTCTCTTCATTGCTCCCATTAACTTGTTAAATTAATATAAGCATGTACAAAAGTAGATGACAACAAGTGTGTTGTAAATGAAGACAATGAAAATTTCACAATGATATTTACCAGAGAGGAACATGTCAGATCCGTAATCCATATTATGGTGTAGGGGATGGCCTAATAGACATTTACAATTCCATAATTAACATTGCTTATTTTTTTCACTTATTTAGTGACAACACCTACAAAGGAAATGCTATTTATGACCCATCCTCTGTGCATTGGATAAGTAGCTCTATTAAGGCCTCATCTTTTCTAGAGTAGCAGATTAAAATGTAATTCTCTATCCCAGGAGAATATGAATTTTATAGACACTAGAGAGATGAAGGCCACAGACATCAAAGCAGTTTTTTTTTAGGAGCTTGTGAACCACATGTGGCTCTCAGCAACCCCTGATATTGCTTGCAGAAGGTTCCTGTGGCTAAAATACTTTCCTTATCTGAGCATCTGCAGTCCTATATGTCCGAAAAGCATGAAGGGAAGTAAAACATTTCCAAAAAAAAAAAAACCTGGTTTAGACTCTACAACCTTCATGTATAAAAAACACAAATATGACAAGACTAAAAGAAAAAATCATAAGCAGCCCACTGGACTAAGTACAAAAAGTGCTATACTTTATTCTATATATCAATTTTAAAACAATATCACACTGCACACATAACAAACACACATATTAAAACCATACACCTCACCTCTCTCAGACATAAATTACTCATATACTGTACACAATATGTATTATCTCCTATTCTCATAACTTAGCAATATAACAACTGTATAGTGTTAGTAAGAGTGATTATAAAACACTTAAAGCAGAGCTCCATCCAAAAGGGGAAGTTCCGCTTTAAGCCCCCCACCCCATGCCACATTGGCATGTAATGTTTTTGGGGGGAGCACTTACCTAGTTTTGACAGGTACCCACTCCCATTTCCGCTCGGACCACCTTGGCGATCCAAGCGGAAGTCCTCCTCTCCCCCTCCCTCCCTGCCAATTTCTGGGACACGTCACAGGTTCCCAGAAGATTGCCTGACCACTCGGGGTGTGCAGCATGACCCGCATCCGTCTGTGAAGCGGCAAGCTGTCATAGCCGGGCGCCCACAGTTGTAATGTCAGTGCTGGCAAGAGGAGAGGGAGAGAATTGAGGGTCCGGGTGGCCACATCACTGGATTCTGGGACAGGTGAGTGTGTGTTTAGGTTCTAAGTGATGCTCAAAATGGAAGATAATTGTGCATTTAATTCCCAGGACTGAGCCAGTAGGTAAATCAATTATTTCATGCTAGTTTTACCAGTGACTCCCATTGTCTCTTATTATAGATCTGCTGTATACATACACAATATAATGGAATGATATACATATTATTATGGATTTTATCTGGAGGGTCAAAAGAAGGTTTTGTTTATGAAGAAGTAAAGCTATCTAAAGCCGACCATAAATGGTTGGAATCTTGGCATGTTCAGCAGGGACCAGCCGAGATTCGATCCATGTATGGGCAGGCTGATTGTACCATCGATCGACATGGGTACAATCAGAATATCAGACTGCTAGCATACCCTTATTGGAAGGAGCTATAGCTCCTCACACCAACCCCCACCCCCCCCCCCACGCCAGCAGAATCCAATAGATGCACGGGAGGAATTCCCCCCATCAATACTGTCTGTGTTGATGGGGGAATCAATTTTCTTTCCTGTAACCTGCCTGATATAATCCTAATATCATCCTAATGGCTAACAAAAATTATCAATGATTTTGTGAGATAAAACTCGTTAAGGTTTTCAAGTTGCCATCTGAAGACATCTTGATGGATGGAACATATATTATGCAGATAACCATTGATGTTTTTCGTTGTTGTTCACTTGCCTATGTATGGGAACCTTTCTTGGTAATAAAGTCAATAATTTTTTTTCAAGAAAATCAAAAACAAAAGAACAATGATTTTGAAGTATGATGCTTGCATACTTTTCAAAGGATTTAATATAAGGCTACAAAGTGGCAAAAATCTGCAAAACATTACAGTAAATGCATAATGGTGTTGTTTCTTTGTTTATTATGGTGAGCACTAATAAGAATATATTTTTTTCTTCTTTCGGATAGAGATGAAATGCATATAATGCGTATACAATTATAGTAGACACAGATTATAACGATACATTTCCTTTATACACTGTGTTACATATCATTTGTGTCACAGTTAGGGCCTAATAAATTTATAAGAGCTAAAAACAGAAGAATAATGGCATTTGTTCCAACCTATTGTTCCATGCCAGATTTTATAGGAGAGAAGAATTGATGTGCTATAAAGCCTCTTTGTTTTTACATTTATTGTACTGCTCGAGAAAGGAAATGCTTTCCGAAATACGTCACAGTGGGCATCTGTTTTTATGTCAAGTTTCCAATACCGTCAGATTTTTTTTATCGACGTGTATGTAGAGTGCAGAATTATTTGGTTACATTTATAATTATATTAAGCAGTTTTCTATCCATCCATTAGATGGAGCTTTAGACTTGTTTTTACATCATTAGCATGGTTCCTTTACAGCTGTGCTGAAGGAACCCAATTGTTTACAAAACTTGAGCCAGTCATCAAAACAGAGACTCACCTCTAATCAGACAGCTGAGTATGGGCACCTGGAGTGGGTACCACCCACTAACTCTGATGATGTCTTTTCAGTTCGCTTGTTGGTTTCCCAGTACATCCTGGGATATCTCATACCCATAATACCCCCAAAGCAAAGAGAAGCTAACTCTGAATAAAAGCCTTTGTAAAGCTACAGGTGCTGTTGGTGAGCATTGTCATAGACTTTTATGGAGGCTTTGAAGATACTTGGAAGAACTAAGAAAGTGACATGTGGTATAATTTTTGAAGCAGAGCAAAGCAAATGCAAAGTGTAAACAGGACTGTAAGCTAATCATTTTGTTCATTGACAGGTGCTTTGGTATTAAGAGTGCTTTAAAAAAAAGTGTGTCAAATGCCACGTTTTGAAGTAAGTGTAAACAAGCCCTTTAGGTTGATAATGACTTGACAGTAGAGCTACTGTACCAACCGTTTTTGGGGCTCTGTGGATGCAGATATTTGCTGTTCAAAGAGACTAGTGATTAGACAGGTTTGAAATCTCAATAGCTACTCTCTCCCTGAAAAGTCAGTGCTTGCAAAGTCCTCTCTTACTCCCCTGTCCTATCTGTATATTTATATAAACCTGCAAGCTTGGCAGAGCTGTGCTCTGCATATTTAGTTCTCTTACCAAACACTTTACAATCTGATTGTACAATTTTCTTTAGATCTACTAACAACTATGAGGCCTGCCAATGGGATAGTTTAGTAGGTGCTCATATTACATAGGTTTGTTACAACTAAAATTGATTATATAAAGAATATATAGTCAGATTGTAACTTGTATGGTACCCTTAGAGCAGTCTCCGTGCAGCATTGTAACAAATCTGTGGTTTTCCCATGCAGAGGGTGACAGACCGCCTGGCACCCATCATGGGTGTTTCCACCAAGCTTCCTCCACTCTGGAACCAGGACCCAGGTATTATAGCTGGAAATTGCACCAAGATACTAGACGACATTACCTTAGGTGAACACTGGAACTGACTTTATTGTAAATTCACTTTACATATATTCCACAAAAAAACAGGTAAGAGCTTGATCACATTATCCTAAACAATGCAAGCTGTAAACGGTAATATCATCAGTACATCTAACAGTATATCGAACAAACAGCTAACATAAACAGTAAGCTAATTAATACAAGCCTATGTGACTCAGGTCAGTGCCCACCCAGATAGTCTGGCGCCAGTTCCTCAAAAAGAAGAGCCAGGGTTGTTCAAATCTCATTAACCAGCTTTCACTTGTGTCATCTGTCCACTAGACAAGTCATCATGAGACAAAACTCATACAATGTTCCAGAAGTCTGAAAAGGTGGAATAAATGTATCTTTCTTGAGGAAGATTGTTGATTATTATTTTTGTCCCAAGTGGAGGAGCTTCTCCACCTCTGCAGAAGTGCCACTATATTTTCTCTGACAATTAACCCATACAAGATTAATATTACACCCACTCCAGATGGGAAGCTTTATTGCCTTTATTCAGAGAATTAACCCAAGCTCTCGCTCTCAGCATTCACCACGTTGTTGTCCATCATTAGAGAATGATTTGCTCTCGCAGTGGGATCAAGGGCTGAATTGAGCTCTTTTCCATGCTCTGTCTAGGAGAAGCAGACCAAATCTCCAGTCTCTTCCATGGACCATAATCAGTGGGTAGAAGGCACATCCCTAGTACATTCAAAAGCCCCTGTCCCAGTTGGGTTTGTCACACAGAGCAAAACAATAGATTTGCTTTAATCCGCCTATACTCACTTTTCCTTTACTCCCCTGCTGCTCTGTTTGGCAGTCAGAATTTGAAAAAGTATCAGGTACTTCCAGTTCTGGAGAAGCATGGGACTCACTGCTTGTGACAGTGCTGGCCCAATCACCAGATTTGTCACTGGGGGATATCATAGCCCTGTGTAAGACTTGTAGCTTACACAGAGTGGCTTCTCCTGCTCTTGGCACCTGAAAGGAGTGCAGGAGGTAAGGAAAATAGGTACGTACTTCTAGGGTAAGTGAACCTGTTGCTTTGTCCTGCACAAAGTACAATGGCAGATGCTCACTTTAAAACTCCATCCAAAACTTGGATTTTTATTTATTTTTTATTGTTTTTCAGGAGTATAGTAATGGTTCTAGGAAGGGTTAAAACGTACTCTTGCTCAGATCTGCCCTGAACTTTCTTAACTCGAAAATTCTTTCTAACTTCATCACCTCAGCTCACAAATTCTTTAGCTGAAAGTACTGTTTCCTACTTCAAGGTGTGATGGATTGCTATATACTTTCAAATATCTGAAACATTGTTTTGAGCAGAAATGTCAAAAATCTTGCTGGGGTCATTTTGCTGATTGCCAATTACTGCCCTTTAGCCTTTGCAGCAGTGGAGAAACAAACTGGCCATGGGAACATGTTACTGAGCATGTTCCTCTGCAGAAAGGAGATTCTGGTTTAAATTGCTACAATCCCAGTCCTGCAACACTTGTGGAGGCAGAAGTGATTCATTACGGTAAACCACACAGCTTTCAAGGGGATTGTTCTTTGATAAATATGCTGGGTATTATGAATGTGATTTTCAGCTTTTATAATGATTGTGATTGTGAAGCGAGGGAACGCTATGTGAATTGTGTTTGAAATGAATACACTATTATCTCTGAGCAGTGAATAAGAACCTGGATAATCTTTCATAATTCATGATCATCATTGTTTCCAATTTCTTGGGACATCTCAAGGTTTTCGAAAAGGTATTCCTGAATTTTTGTTCCTCATTTCCAGTACAAACAATCTGAGTGATATTTCCTTTATGCTGAGGATGGACTGGTGCATTCAGAGCTATGTAATTCACTTCGGTAAAAAGCCAGTTGAGCATTTCAATGATGCTTTAGTAGTGATCAGCTATACAGCTGACAAAGGGACAGTGTGACCGGTCCACAGACACATTTATTTTTTTGGTTTCAATCGTTTTTTCATAAACAACACACAGAAGCACATGATACCTTAAACAATTCAGTAGTACACACCATTACATAGTATCAGAGCTTTTTTTCTCCGAAAATAGGTGCAGGAACTCAACCACGACCCCGTTCAGATTTCAAAAACAGTAGAAGGGTCTTAAAGGGGCATTAAATACCAGGAGTGCATTACATACAGAGTGCAGAGTTCAGGGAGTTACACACAGAATGCAGAGCTGTCACTTGTAAACACAGAAACCAGACTTCTGTTTTTACAAGTGATTGTGGTGAGCAGGCACCAAAGGGTCTGAGCCAGAGGTGGTGGAACTGAGTTCCCCCAATTTCCCCCTGAAAAAAACCCTGCATAGTATACACAGGTGTATTCCAGGTGCATTAAATTATCATGCATAGTGGGAGTGTGTAACCACCTAGTGATGCATTGATGATCAATCAGTACAGTGGTTAGGGAAATTAACAATTGTGACCCAAACCATATTTGGGGTCCGATGACAGCTGATTTAGTGCACTTTCCTGTGTAATAATAATAATAATAAAAATAACCTTAGGCCTTGTACACACGGTCCGACCAAACCGATGTGACTGGTCCGTCGGACCGTTTTCATCGGTTCACCTCTAAAGTGGCCGTACGGCCTGATATGTGTACACACCGTCAGTCCAAAATCCGATCGGGTCAGAACGCGGTGACGTCAAACACACGATGTGCTGAATAAAACAAAGTTTAATGCTTCCAAACATGCGTCGACTTGATTCTGAGCATGCGCGGGTTTTGAACCCATGCTTTTCTGTACTAACCATCGGTTTGGTCCGATGGGGCAGCGGTCCATCGGTTCGGTTTTGAAGCATATTTTAACATTTTGGACCAAAGGAAAACAGACTGATGGCCTATACACACGGCCGGTATGGTCCGATGAAACTGAACTTCGGTTCATTCTCATCGGTTCGGTCCGACCGTGTGTACGGGGCCTTAGAAGTAGCAGTGAACTGCAGTGGGGTAATCCCAAATCAGGGGACCACCCTTTGGCCCTTTTTTGGGCAAACAGAATATATACCACACATAAATTAAAGAACAACAGGATTTTTTTTTCTCCCATGTGGTGGGGCTGTGCCCACACTGCATGGATTGACTGCTTGTTTTAGCCAAGGATGTACCGAAAGGCTATACTTACTTGATTCTTTGATCCTTCGGAAAACAGCACTCCCTCATGTCAAGCGGTGGACTGTTCCTGCCATCCTCGCATCAAAAGCTGGTCCATGGGCATGAGGAACAGTTCATGCAAAAGACCGCTAGCGCATGAAGGGGCAGGAGCAACAGGGGACGGTCCTGTGCTTAGAGGATCAGCGGATTAGGTAAGTATATCTCCACTCTCCTCACCTCTAGGCAAAAACGAGCAGTTAACTCATACAGTGTGAGAACAGTCCGGAGTTTCCCGAATTTCTTCTTTAAAGACTAGAGAAATAGGTTAGAACAGAGTGAAGAAGATGAACAGGAAGAGGGAATACCGTAAGTGAGGGTGGAAGATGGGATAGGGAAGGATGGGGATCAGAAGGGGGAGTTGTAGTCAGACCATCACAGACAACGTCACACAAGATTGCTCGTTGATTCTCAGTACAATTTACCAGTGTTACAGTCACATTTAGTTTTTTTTTAGTTTTTTTTGAGTGTCAATAGACCCACATTAATAAAAACTGTCTGTACATGCAGTAATACTTGCTGCTTATACTCATTCAGTCACTATGGGATTCCTTTTCTGCATTCTGCAAAAAACCTGATTGATCCTGCAATTCACTGTCTTTCCCTCCTTGTCTGTGTCCCCACAGCAGCCTGAGATTGTGTAGACCAGCCGTTGCCACATCTACTGAGCATGCTCTAGTTACAGTTACTGTACCCTCTAAGCTGTTCATTTTCTCCTTTCGTTTATCTGTGCAGCCCACCTGACTATAGAATCACACATGTGGGCGTATACACTCTGGATAAATGACAGCCCACTCTATAGGATGCATTAAGGTGAAAAAACACAAAGCTTTACAACCCCTTCAACTAATCTTTTTTATTTTTGTATAATTTTCCTTTAAGGAGGAGTGGCAGGGGTGTGTATCCTATACTTACATACTTCTGCTAATAGGTGTCCCTCGTTCCCATCCCAAAAAGTTGGGATTTATGTAACCATTATATGACTAATTCACTAACAAATGTGGTTTAATAAGCATTACATGCCCAGCTTCCAAAATATGTCACCTATTTTGGTTGGATAACTATAATCACAGTAGGATCTTCATTAATGTTTTTAAGGCTATATAATATTTGTTAAGGTTTACAATTAGGCAGTCCATTAACAATATAAAAAATATTTGTTTGCCTGGGTCTGGCCCCGGTGGATCTTTTGGATCGACTGCTACAGAGTTATCGGGTGATTAAGTATTATATTATTACACTGTTTCTGAGGGGAGAGACAAGTTTGTTTGATAGGCCTTTATTCTTGTCTATATTTGTTGGTAGATCATTTTTCGTATTTTTGGTGTCGTTATACTCCATGTAAGATGCAGATCTATGTTTTTTCTGTGTGATGTACAGTATCTCACAAAAGTGTGGACACCCCTCACATTTTTGTAAATATTTTATTATATCTTTTCATGTGACAACACTGAAGAAATGACACTTTGCTACAATGTAAAGTAGCGAGTGTACAGCTTGTATAACAATGTAAATTTGCTGCCCCCTAAAAATAACTCAACACACAGCCATTAATGTCTAAACCGCTGGCAACAAAAGTGAGTACACCCCCTAAGTGAAAATGTCCAAATGATGCCAAGTTAGCCATTTCCTGTTTATTCTCTGTACTGTGTACTGTTTATTTAAATTGCTTTTTGAGGTAAAAAATAAAACATCTGATCATAGGTGCAGGATAGGATGCTGTAGTGCAGGGATATGCAATCAGCGGACCTCCAGCTGTTGCAAAACTACAAGTCCCATCATGCCTCTGGGTGTCATGCTTGTGGCTGTCAGAGTCTTGCTATGCCTCACGGAACTTGTAATTCTGCAACAGCTGGAGGTCCACTAATTGCATATCCCTGCTGTAGTGGATAAAGTATATATTTTGCACATTGCGTATAAACTTATCACCAAAAAAAAATTAAAAATAGAATACATATTATTAAATTATTCTTATGATTATTATTATGCATAATAATAAAAATACAGACAACAATTCCGATCATGATAATAAAATAATAATAATAATAATAATAATAATAATAATAATAAAAAAATACCATAAAATAAACATTTCTAGTTTACGGATACTTTTTGGAAAATCCAGTCTATCACAGCTCTTTTATAGGTTTTGGTAGACCACATTGAATTAGGTAGAGAGACAGAGCTCTTGCTGGCCTGCTGCCTTGTATAATATGTTATCTATTTGTTCAGTACAGCGTTATTGTCCTCTGCTTTCCCCAGCACTCCATGATGTAGTAGATGTATCGATTACAGTGCAAGGGAAATGTGTAGTCTTTCAGCAAGGCCAATAACTAACCCGCACACCACCAATGACAAACAGATTCAGCGGCGGCGGCGGGTCCCCTCCCTGTAGGATGAAGAGTAAAGAGGAAAATCACAGAGGATCTTGTCAGCGCAGCAGTCCAGGCGCTGGGGCCAATTAGCCCTCACCCACTTTAATTACCCTATGTCCAAATAATTAACTTCTTGTTTATTTCATTTAACAAAGCGGATCTTTTGCAAGTAATGATTTCTTGTCTCTGTTTTTATTCATTATCTCTCTAGCACGGTTTTCAGGGGCATTATTTCTCTTTAATGAGGTGGAGAAGAAGGGAAACCAAAGTGCGAGTAAGAGCAGAACAAGGTACAAGATGCGTGGTGTGGGCAGGAGGCGGGCGCAGGATAAATGAGCATGGAGTGAATTATGTTTATCGCGGGTGCTTGAAAACTGTTTGTGTACAAAAGAAGTATTAATACTGTGCGTTATTGAACTAGCACGCCGCTGTTTTATTTACTATCGTTTCTTCACTTTATGTTTCCACTTGCGTGGGAAAAAGATTAATACACACACCTCTTTCTTTTTAATGCAGTTTATTTAGTGCCAATTGTACTCCACTGAGACCTAATTTGATCTTTTTTTCCTGCATATTGTACCAATTTATTAATGCAGCATTATAAGTAATGGCCCATGAATCAAACATGAAGCATACTTGGATTCTTTATCTTCTTTTACTTTAAGATGAAATATACATTTGGTGTTGCTTCATTATTCAAAATATTATACGACGTACAGAAGTAATTTAATGCAGATTTGATTTTTTTTTTTTTTGTAAAAAGCTTTTTTAACTGGAATATCTTAACGTAAATCAGATTATGTGGGGGAAAAATTGTTCAAAGTAAATACAATTCTGTAATATTATGGTTGTGCTAGGAGGTTAGGTTGCAAATTCCCCAATGGTACACAGACAGCAAAGAAACAATCTGGTGGAGGATTTAACCATTTACCACTCTATCCATACTTGACGTGATTGTAGCCGTATTAGTGCATATTTTAGTATGTTAGTGCAAATAAAAAAAGTATCACGGACAGTACTCAATTTTCTCTACCACTCTATCCAGAACTGCAAAAAAAAGGTCTATGCATAGACTAGACATTTCTGTACAGCTGTGTGCTGTCAATGTGTTATTTTTAGACAGAAGTACAAATTAATTTATATGTACAGAAACATATAGTATAATAAAATAATAATAATAATTGGGCAAAGCAAATACAATTCTTGAAGGATTTGGAAGAGAAGCCTGAAAAACTGTAGACTGGTCTGCTCAGTAGATAAAGAAAATAATGGCTGTTGCTATGTTTCATATAAGGCTTGGATCACTTAGCATGTGGAAATATAGCACTCCAGGCGCACTGTGCACTGAAAGACTTTATTACATTGTCTGCAGCCAGATTCGATTTTATTCTGAAGCTTACAGCTATGAAGATGTTGTGGAAGATGCTACCAAGTTTCACTATTAAGTGATTCGATTTCTTTCTGTATCTTTTGTGACTTATATTCCTTTATCATCTGTAGTATGTTAGTAGAGGTCCTTGGTCATGGGATACAAGCCTGGGACTTTAAAGCTGAACTACAGGCAAACAGCTACATGGATGAAATACATACTGTACATGTGCAGGACTGTCTTAATAGCATCATGGGCCCCTGGGCAATGTAATGCACTGGGGCCCCTACCAGCTTGCCCCCAATTTACACACCTACTTTCAAGAAATAAAGTATAAATAGTTGATATAATTAAACATATATTCATTAGTACTTTCAATAAAATCTATTTTACAAAATGAAACCATTCTATAAATAAAAGACTAGTGAACACAAAGGGCACAGTACAGGGGGGGAATGCAGAAGGGCACAGTACAGGGGTGGTCAAGAGGGCACAACAACACTGGGATCAGGAGGGACAGTATAGGTTCTGGAGCACTTCCCGGGACACGACCATATTGGGACAGTTTAGTAAAAAAACATGACTGTACCATCAAATCCGGGACAGTTGGCAAGTATGATGTAATGCAAGATTATTGTGGGGCCCTCCCATGAACCTGGGGCCCCTGGGCAGTGCCCAGGAGTGCCCTTGCATTAAGATGGCCTTGTACATGAGAACTGACTTACCATTGAAATATATTTGGAAATTAGTTCAGCCAATCTTGTATTGATGATACCTCTACTACAGGTATAGGAATGTTATTAACCACTTAAGGACCGGACCAATATGCTGCTAAATGACCCAAGGGGTTTTTACAATTCGGCACTGCGTCGCTTTAACAGACAATTGCGCGGTCGTGCGACGTGGCTCCCAAACAAAATTTGCGTCCTTTTCTTCCCACAAATAGAGCTTTCTTTTGATGGTATTTGATCGCCTCTGCGATTTGAATTTTTTGCGCTATATACAAAAATAGAGCGACATTTTTGAAAAAAAATCAATATTTTTTACATTTTGTTATAAGAAAAATCAAATAAACTAAATTTTAGTCAAACATTTAGGCCAAAATGTATTCAGCCACATGTCTTTAGTAAAAAAAAAATTGCAATAAAAACAAAATAGCTACCTAGCGGGAACAGCGACACTAATACAGCGATCAGAAAAATGATCGCTTAGTGACACTGGCAATAGGGAGTGAAAGGGTTAACTAGGGCGGTGATCAAGGAGTTAAAACTTTATTAGGGGGGGTACGGGGGCTACCCTGAACCTAACACCAACTGCCTGTCACACTGCCTGTCAAACTGACACTAAATGCAGTGATCAGTACATATATGATCACTGCATTCAGTGACTCTGTGACAGGGGGGTGGGGGGGGTGATCGGGGGGGTTAATGTGCCTGCGTGTACTGGTGTCAGTGTAGTGTTGTTCAGACTCACTGTGTGATGTGATCTCTCCTCAGCGGCGGTTGAAAATACCGCCGAGAGGAGAGATCACATCACTTCCCTCTTCCTGTGTTTACACAGGCAGAGGAAGTGACACACGGGGGAGCGCACGGATTGGCTGAGAGCGATTCGGAGGGGGCGGACAAAAACAAACAGCCGCCCCCTCATCCCGGATCGCTCGGACAGCCACGGGAACAGCCGCATGTACCGGAAGGGTCCCGATCAGACCCACGTCTAAGCAGGGACGTACAGGTACACCAATGTGATTGTCCGTGCCATTCTGCCGACGTAAATGTACATGCGGCGGTCCGGAAGTGGTTAAGCTTTTATTTCCCCCACGTTAAAGTGATTGTAAATGATCATCTTGTAAAACAACTTATCCAGTTGTTTAAAATAGAAATGAATGGTAAAACATTTTTGTATAGATATAAAAAAACATTATAAATAACTTGTTTCCCTTTTTTTTTTATAAGTGATCACATTCTCTCTGTTCTCAGGTGCATAAGAGCAGGGGGAGAAGAAGCTGCAGCACACTGATCTTTTTTTTTTACAAGTGATCACATTCCCTTTGTTCTTAGCTGCATAAAAGCAGGGGGAGGTGAATCAGAAGCACAATGACCTTCCCAGTGAGAGGCTGTGCAGGGGAGGGGTGTCAGGACAAGTCTGATCTCTGGAGGAGATTACACTAAGTTCCCAGCATAGCTAGAGAACTGACCATGGTGTGCTCCCCTGCTTAGTGTAGCCAGTTTCTAATAGGTAAGCAGAGAGACTGGTAGGAACACCAGGGATTTCACAAAAAGCAAGCAATACAAAGAGAACAGGATACTTCTTCATACAAATACATGGTACAGCAGGAGTATGAAGTGTTGGGGTAACAAACGCTTGAAGCCCCTTTAAGTCTGATTATTGGGAAATGAAAGAGCATCTTCAAACTGATGGAGTCATCGCTCTACTCTCTCTGCTTCCTCCTCTTTACATCAAGCTCTCAGTGTTAGTTTAACAGTTTTTTTAAGGTACACATAAACTGCAGTATTTGTATATTGTTAAAGATTGTATCACTGTATTTCAGAATACTTTTTAACATGTTTTTAGAAAGCAGGGCTGATTTCATTATTACTAATTGATTCCATAATTACGCACAACCTCCATATCTGTCCATCCTCATATACTGTATATCACATATACAGTATATCTAGTAATTCAAAATAACAATGTAACATTTATGATACCATTGTAGTATTACCTAGTATTTAAAATGTAACATTTCAAGAATTATAGAATCATAATTGTTACAAATGACTTTGAAATACTGATGTCATGCAACAGTTAGGCCAGTTTCACACTGATGCAGTTTTCAGGCGTTTTAGCGCTAGAAATAGCCTCTAAATAACGCCTGAAATCCGCCTACCATTTATTTCAGTGTGACTTTTCACACTGGGGCGGTGCACTTACGGGATGTTACGAAAAATTCTGCAAGCAGCATCTTTGGGGTGGTTTGGGAGCGATGTATACATCGCTCCCAAAATGCCCTGCCAATTGAAATTAATGGGCAGCGCTTCCAAAGGGCCTGAAAAGCGCAACACGGGCGCTTTTAACCCCTTCTTCGGCCACTAGCAGGTGTTAAAAGTGTCCCGCTAACGTCCGAAAAGTGCTGCAAAATCAAGCAGCACTTTAGCTTTAACGGCCGGGCGCTGCCCGGGCGCTGTAGTGTGAAAGTGGCTTTATAATGAAATCAGAATTGCTTTTTAGAAGCATTTTAATATTTTTTAAGTTTTACGCAAAATTATATATTTTTTTAACAAAATGTTTACGTTTCTTTTGTAATTTTGGTTGGAAAGTCTGTAATATGTGGGATGTAGGTATGCACTGCTATGAGCTGAACAGTGGAGCTCACAAAAATTCTGGTTAGGTTGACCTTTCTCTGCAAAGCAATAGACCCTAACCAGGCTGTTCATGGTATAATGGAAATGTAATAAAGACAAATGTAGGTTTTCTATATTAGCTGAGTTAAAAATACCTTTTAAATTAATACAAACTTGATTAAAACATGTATAATTAAATCTGCCTTTAGTTCCGCTATAACACATTTGTGAGCAAATGTGTAGAAAAAGGAAACAAGTAAACACAGAGTACAAAACGTTTTTCTGCATACTTGAAAACTGTGTCATAGAAGCTACAGTCTTGTTTTTGGTAACAGGCTGCCCTTTTATTTCATTGTTGCTTGTCGTTGTCAGGTATATGTGTGTATGTATTTTTATATCATCTTAGTTTGTCCACTGAGTAGATGGATTTTTTTGACAAGTGCTGCACTTCACGTTGTACTAAAACACTAAAGAACCTAAGAAAAGATATGTTTAAACCTTCCATGGACTGAAAATAGACAACTATTAGCTGGATTCAGAAAGAGCGCCGCATCTTTAAGGCGGCATAGCGTATCTTATTTACGCTACGCCGCCGTAAGTTAGATAGACAAGTACTGTATTCACAAAGCACTTGCCTCCTAACTTACGGCGGGGTAGCGTAAATGTGGCAGGCGTAAGCGCGCCTAATTCAAATGAGGATGGGGGCGTGTTTTATGTAAATGATTGGTGACCCGACGTGATTGACGTCCGTGTACATATCCCAGTGTGCATTGCTCCAAAGTACGCCGCAAGGACGTATTGGTTTCGAACTAAAGCCAGGTAAGGTACGGCGGCGTAGCGTATCTCTGATACGCTGCGCGGGTGCAGATCTCTGTGGATCTGCCCCATTGTCTGTAGAAGCTTTATAAAATGCTCATGTTCATTTTTAGACATTTATATATCTAAACCCAAAAACAAAAATGTTATATATTGCAGCTTACTACTCCTTAGATGTGATGCAGTAGTGTTCTTTTTTATGATTTTCTTCCATTTATTTTTACTTTGAGTGGTATGGGAATAACAAACTTCATATGCCTGGGTAGCTACACACAGTCCTTTACTGTAATCAAAGTAGATGATCCACAACTCTATAAATTGCGCTTCAAAATCTTCTCTTTATTAATTACTCCACAATACACACAACCTTGGTACAGCAAGTTGACGCGTTTCAGCCTCGTCAGAATTGGTCATGACTAAGGCCGACTAGACTGAAATGCATCAATTTGTTGTACCAAGGTTGTGTGTATTGTGGAGAAATTAATAACGAGAAGATTTTTAAGAGCAATTTATGGATTTGGGGATCATCTACTTGGATTACATTGATGCAGCTGTGCAACTGTGGATCGTGCACCCGTTTGCTCAGGAGGATTTCCCTAATTTATTGGGTTGTAGCACCTTACACTTTATAATATATATTAGTCCTTTACTGTATCCATGGAGGGAGCCATGGTTGTTACTCAGGCTGGACTGTCTACCTTTGTTCATCTCCATTATGTGGAGGATGGGGAGATTAGTAGTTTACAGAAGAAGGAAAAGGGAGGAGCGACAGATTTTGCTTCGCCAACCTATGGGACCGGGGCAGACTACAGGTTAAATGACAGTTATGTATAAACATTTTGAAAAACATTTTTTAAATATTATTTGCTACAGGCTAGTCACATAATATGGCATGAGCTAGCCATTATACCTTGATACCTGTCGGGTATTTCATGTGTATAACCAGCAGCACTGATCATTGTATCATTGATCATTGTATCTGATGGCGTGGAAGTCTCCCCGCCATCCCAAAAAAATAGCACAGTTGCAATGATTCTCCCATCAACATTGAGTGTGTGGATGAGGGAAATCTGATATTTTTTTATTTTTTCTTCCATTCATTGGTTTAATGAAAAAAAAAAAAGATGAATGTATGGGCTTCCTTATGGGTTGTTCAAGCTAGGTGTGTTGGACTACATTGATCAGCTCGATCAATGTAGGTATAATGGATGGACACCAAGAGCCGTGTTCCCCATATACAAGTGTGTTGTACAAAAATGCAGATTATCTGCACTTTTATGCAATGAAATACACAACACATTGCAAATGCATGACGGTACATCATAATATTGTGCATAGAGTTGAATTAAAGTGGAGGTCCGCCGAAAAAAAAAAATATTAACAGCCATCAGCTACAAATACTGCAGCTGCTGACTTTCAATATATGGACACTTTCCTGTCCAGGGCGCCAGTGATGTCAGCAGCAGAAGCCGATCTGTCTGTCAGCTCTCGGCTGCTACCGCCGCCATCCTCGGTAAGGGAATCAGGAAGTGAAGGACCAGTCGTCACTGGTCCTTGCTGTCTTCTGGGACCTGTGTGTCTCCCAGAAGACAGCGGGGGAGGACAGAGTAGGCGCCGGAAGTGTTGTAGGTCACCACGAGCACCCTGGTGATCTATGCCAGGAAGTGGGAGCAAATACCTGTATTACACAGGTATCTGCTCCCTCCTCCCCCTGAAAGGTGCCAAATGTGACACCGGAGGGGGGGAGGATTCCAAAAAGTGGAAGTTCCATTTTTGGGTGGAACTGCACTTTAATTTCTTTTGTAACCTTTCTATAAAGCATGAAGGAAAAAAAAAACATAAACACTAGGGGCTGGATTCAGATACAATGGCGTATCTGTCCGGCCGGCGTAACGTATCTTAGATACGTTACGCCGCTCTAAATTTGGGCGCAAGTTCCGTATTCATAAAGAACTTGAGCCCTAAGTTACGGCGGCGTAACGTATGTGTTGCGGCGTAAGGCCGTGTAATTCAAATGGGGATGTTGGGGGCGTGTTTTATTTAAATTTTGCTTGACCCCGCGTATTTGACCTTTTTTTGTATGGCGCATGCACCGTTCGTGAAAACATCCCAGTGCGTATGCTCGAAAATCCGCCGCAAAACGACTTACGCAAACGACGTAAAAAATTCAAAACTCGGTGCGGGAACGACGCCCATACTTAACATAGGATACGTCGCACATACCCCTCATATAGCAGGGGTAACTTTACGCCGGAAAAAGCCTAACGCAAACAACGTAAAAAAAAAGCCCTGTGCGGTCATTCGTTTCTGAATCGATGTAAATAGTCATTTGCATATTCCTCGCGTAAACAAACGGAATCGCCACCTAGCGGCCAGCGTAAATATGCAGCCTAAGATCCAACGGTGTAAGACACTTACACCTGTCGGATCTTAGGGATATCTATGCGTAACTGATTCTATGAATCAGTCGCATAGATACGACCAAACGCACTCAGAGATACGACGGCGTATCAGGAGATACGCCGTCGTATCTCTTTCTGAATCTGGCCCTAGGATTGTTACAGCTCATTGCTGCATAGTTGCACTATGCACACTAGTAAATGTTATACGCTATCCAAGATCTATAATAAAAAAAAAATAATAGCATTGTTATTCAATGTTTGTAAGAATTTTTAATATGTTGAAATAGGTTCTGCCTCCTGTCCTATAAAATTCCAGCTTGCAGTGTCTATAGGACTACAAGTATTAGCTATACAGTGCCTGTAGGACTAGATTTCCAGCATTGTGTTCTTTCTTGTTTATCGTGAATGGTGTTTTTGTTCTTCTCAGCTTTGCATAGTGTATATGGACTGCATTAGAGGAAGCAAAGCAAGTTGTCAGGTAAAGCTGATTATTTAAACTGCTGTCCTTCTTTCAGTAGCATCCCATTTATTAATTTTCTATTTAATGTAAAAAAACAAAAGGGTGTGTTAGAGGGCAATTATGCTTCACAGCAACCACCAATTAATAATGTTCCGAAGTGAATCAATTAGCTGAATATGGATAGCCTCTTGCTCTTATCACACGTCTACATGAGCACCACAAATAAATCACTTAGCACACAATAATATTTTACAAAAGAACATGCAGGCATGAATACGAATATGTATTTATTGCTAAATATGCCTTTTCAATTTTTTTCGGAGAGTAGTGTCCCTTTAACACGATATCAAGAGCTGCTGCATTGCTCAGTTTAGGCCGCTGCCTTTTCTCACCTGCTCAGGGGTTGTCATGGTAACGGACACGATGCCTATTATGTCGCCTTGGTATATCTCAAACATTTTTCACTTCGGTAAAGGAGGGAGAGAGCAAGGTTGTGAAAAAAGGGAATATGAAGTCTGATGGACAGAAAGAAAAGAAAATAGCAGCTCACAAGGAGTAGAAATGGCAGGGTGGAGAGGTGGAGAGGTGAAGGTGTATGCAGTACAGAGCAGGAGATGAGTGCAATTTCCTATACGCCAGCTGTAAAGACTACATATTCTGATTAAGATATCAGATAGTAGTAGAAAAAGTAAAGTGAAATGTAAATGCACACGGGAGTTCTGATGCTTATGCATAAAAATGAACTACACCATTCTGGCCTTGAAGAACAAAATATTTCAAGACAGCTTCACATCTAGAGTCCTTATTTTATGGTCCATGCACACTGGACTTAAAAAAAACATCATTTTTTTTTTTACCGTTTTTGTACATGCGTTTCGGCACCTTTACCATTTTTTTCTGCCAGAAAACTACACCCTGTCTCTAAACACTGAGTTGAAAATCTGCCTCTAAAAGTCCTATGTGTAAGGACACATAGGGTATTATTGAGCTGCATTATGCATCACGGTAAAAAAAACTTCTGGGTGCAGATCCCCCCCTCAAGCCTCCCCCTATACTTACCTAAGCCCCATCTTAATCCTGAAATGTGCATAAGGGCAGCAGCTCTCCTGGGTCTCTCTCTCCTCATTGGCTCATACAGCAGCAGGAACCAATGGCTCTGTCAATCACAGTCAGTAAGCCAATAAGGAGAGTCAGGCCAAGACATGATGTGTGTGGGAATAGACAATGGCTATTTACAGGAGCGTAGTTCGGGAGCGAGCCTGCTCCAGTGCCCCCAAAGCAAGAGGCCTGGGACAGTCTGCAAGAGGGAGGAGCCAGGAAAACCGGTGGGAGATCCAAAAAGAAGAGGATTGGCGCTGCTCTGTGCAAAACCATTGCACAGAGCAGTTACATATAACATGTTACAACCTTTACAATTAATTTAAACTACAATTATTTTGCAGCATTTTTTTTACTCACTTGCAACATGTCTTTGAACATGCTGGAAAATTTGACCACTCTGGGTTAGAGTCAAATCCCTAGCACAGCCCCTCCCCTCCTTGGATGTCATAGCACGCTACTCTACTAGGTGTGTCTAATCTGTGTCTGTGCTGGCCCAGCAACTCTTCTCCTCTCTTCACCTCCCTGCTCTCCATATAATCTTTTTTTATCTAGCAACTTGTGAGTGACAGCTATGAGTTTGCTGGGGCTGCTGATATTACATTAAAGGAGATATTGGTCTGCAGCATCATCCCAGTATCAAACATTTCCAGCTAGCATTTCCCTGTATAGCAGAAGTGATTTGAGTGACTGAATAGTCTGTCAATCACTTCTGTGGGTGGTAGGAGTGCCTCCCCCCACCGCATTTTCCAGGCTCTGCTGTCTGATCGTGGAGCCCAGAAGCAATGTGACCAGCAGTGACGGTGGCACTACACAGAGAGAGAAAAACTGACATTGTTTCTCCCTCTCTGTGACCCCCCCGATACCAAAAGCAATGAGGATTCTGATTACATCTGGTCCCGCCTCTTTGTTTACCTGCCCAGAAAGCAGACGATCATGTGTCTGATCGGCTGCATTGAAGGCCAGAAGAGAGATTTGGGGTCTAATTGACCCCAGATCTCTCCGCAAAGAGGACCTTTCACAGCCCATGCTGTCACAAATTATTTTGTTCATCCCTTGTGACAGTAATAAAGTTAATACAAAAAATTAAAGAGACAGTTTATAAAAAAAAGTTTGTAAATGTAAAGTGCCCCCTATATGTGCAAATGCAAGCGCATATGTAAGTCACACACATATATGTAAACAGTCATCGCACCACAGTTGTGAGGTATTGCCACGAACGTCAGAGTGAGAGCAATCTAACACCAGACCTCTTGTGTAAGGCCCTGTACACACGAGGAGACATGTCCGATGAAAACGCGGACCGTTTTCATCGCACATGTCTCCTGGGAGCTTTTGGTCTGATGTGTGTACACACCATCAGACCAAAATCCCCGCGGACAGAGAACGCGGTGACGTAGAAGACACCGACATTCTCAAACACGGAAGTGCAATACTTCCACGCATGCGTCGAATCAATTTGACGCATGTGCAGGATTTTAATCCGCTGGTTAGACGTACTAACCAGCGGACATGTCCGACGGACAGGTTTCCAGCGGACATGTCTGACAGACAGGTTTCCAGCGGACAAGTTTCTAAGCATGCTAAGAAACTTTTGTCCGCTGGAAACGTGTCCGCTAGGCCGTACACACGACCGAACATGTCCGATCGTGTGTACGGGGCCTAACTCTAAACTGGTAACCTGTAAAGGCGTTTAAAGTGTAGCCTATTGAGAATTTTAAGTACCGCAATTCCACGGGTGTAGACGCAGCTTTAAAGCGTGACATGTTAGGTATCTATTTACTTAGCGTAACACCAGCTTACCAAAAAAAAAAGGAATTATATTGTGTTTGTGCAATAAGATTAATTAAAGTGTATTTTTTACCAAAAAGATGCATTTGAAAAACTGCTTTGCAAATACTGCGTGACATACTGTAACACCCATCATTTTGTTCTATAGGGTCTCTACAAAAATAAATTATATATATATATATATATATATATATATATATATATATATATATATATATATATATATATATATATATATATATATATATGTTTGTGGCTTTTAAGTAATTTTATAGCAAAACATTTTTTTCATGTATGTGAGAAGTGTCAGAATTGGCTCGGTAATTAAGTGGTTAATATACTGTACATAAAATAAAATGAAAACACATATTATCTCATTTGAAGATTTTTGTTGAAATGAATGGCCTGGCAACAGGGACTGTTTAAGGAAATCTTGAAAATAAAACAGGCAGGTACAAATTGCAGTCACTTAGAAGTGCCGCCTCCTTACCCCTCCTGTCACGACTGAATTCTCAATGGCACCCTTTGGCAACCTAATAACTTTAACATAGCAGTGCAAATATATTCAACAGAATGTAAACCCTCACATATCAGTCTGTGGCAGAAGTCAGCACTGAACATAACTATGTGTTGATGCAAAGAAAAAACCTACTTCTGAGGAACAAGCATTTATATTTAGTAAGAAGCAATCTGTTCCTTTTTTCTATACGTTTGCCTCAGTATTAAGTGTCTGTAGTGTACATGCGAGTTACTAAATGTTCACCGATAATGCCCGAGTCCACATGTTTCAATGTTATATGTGTTATTGTCAAAAAGAAAAATTTGACGGCATCGTGTAAAGCAGTTAATTCAGTATATGTCAGTCAGTGTGACAGCGCAGGACGGTTTCCTGTATAACATGACAGAATCACATTCTAGGATTTATTATATGCTGCTACTGGAGATACATGCAGCCTTCCAGAATGAGGGGTGTCTGAAATGAATATTATATTACATTTATATACACTTCCAAGTCAATTTATTAAAAAAAATGCTGGACGAAATTGAGAAGAATTTGCCTAGACTTGATAAATTCTGCCCATATTTTGCTTAATAAAGTGGTTTCCTATGATCCTGAGCTCATTTAGTGTCCATAATGTGGTATTTATTCTGATTTAGGTATTTTAGGAAAAATACCACGTCAAAGCAATTAGATGGAGCTGGCGATCATAGGAAATCTCTGATATGGGCAGAAATGTAATGCTGGCTGAATGTTTGCTCTATTTGCCCAACAAACATTATATATAAATATACCCCAAAGACCATACCATGGACTTAACACTGTGGTTTCCTCAGGGTGAATAGTGTGTGTCTTCCAGTTCTCATCAAAAAGAGTAGATTGTCATTAGTTTATTATGCTGGTTACTAATGAATGTAGTGTAGTTGCTCTCCTTTCTGGTATGTAGAGTTAGTAAAGAATTACAGCTGAGCCATAGACAACAATGGACCAAGGGCAACAGGTAACTGTCATCTACAGAAACTGCTTCTTTAAAGGGCTTACCCATGCTCATTAGCATTGAGCTTCCAGTTCACCACTACCATGGTTTCATGACGAATCCCCAAGACTTGTAAGGTTTGCAAATTACAACGTTTTGTCCACAAATTTTGTTGCAAATGTTGTGGCCAATCAGATGTCCTGTAGTCACAGGAGTAACAAAGATCATGCTAACTAAAGAAGAGAGAGCACCGAAATGACCTCAATCTCTATTACTGCTCCTTTATTGTCCATTTGGCCTCTTTTCACACTAGCCGATTCCAAAGTTGTGCAATTTTCAGTGTAACTTTGGAGTCAAACTTTAATACGACTTTGAAGTGACTTTAATAAGACTTTTATGCTCTCTGGCATTGACGTTGTGTCAAAGTCGGATCAAAGTAGTTTAAGAAACTTTTCTGAAGTCTCAGAAACTTCAGTAGTGATTATTGGAATGGCTCTCATAGCGATACATGGCATTTCACATGTCCTGTGACTTGGGGTCTTACAAGTCAGATCCTAGTCACACAAGTGTAAAAGGAGCCTTACAAGTTGGAGGCAAAGAGGTGACATAGCTATGTTATTATTCTGCAGCAAAGAAAAAAAAGTCAATGGTCCCACTTTGTTGGGTATATTTTCGTTTTTTGTTCATTTTCTTTTTTGTTTCAGTTGTGCTTGACAAAAACTCCTGAAGAAGCCAAATCAAATGGCGAAACATGTTGAGAAACTTGTCTGTATGCATACCTGAAACTATATTTTATTGTATGATGGATTTTATATTCTATCTTTCTATTTTTATATAAATATAATTTATTTTTTTATATAAATTATGTGTTTTTCATGCACCTAAAAAGTCTCACTCTAAACCTTCCTTTATCTTGTCTATCAAAATGACCACATTGATAATGTGAATAGGTAAATAGGGGATACATATCGCTCAGTCAGTGGACAAGTGAACTTCTAGAGACACATACACAAAAGAGCTCAGTAAAGATCACAGGGAAACATAAAAAGGTATCAGAAGCAAAAGGACAAAATAAAGTAGGAGGCAAAATATAGGGACACTTCTTGACCCTGCTTGTGCTAAATTAGCCATCTGTGGAAGAAACAAATACATTGTTGGTTTGCCACCATAAAGGACAATCTTTGCACTGCAAGCTCAAATAAAACTATTAATGAGTAAATAATTCTCTTTTGTACTGTATACAGAGTATAGTTATGCTATACAACAAGATGAATAAATCATTTTGTTGGCATCAGATAGGCCCCTTACAATTTGAGCACTAAAATGTCATGGGGAATGAAGTTCTATTTTCAAATACAGAGCTATGGATTTGCTGATCTGGCTCCTGCTAAACCGTCCATTTGGCTCCCATGTTGAAAAATGTCATCAGAGAAAACAAGTCTGAATTATTTCCAGAACAAGAAAATATTGGGCTGTGCAACAAAATGTCATGTAAAATTGTAATAAATCGATATTTCTTTTATAACAAAACTGAAATTTCACTTTCAAACTGTTCAGCATAATCTGAGCCACTGTTTCAATAAACAGATACGTCTAAAAAAAAAAATTAAAACGAAAAAAAAAAAAAAAAAAAAACATACTTTATCAGGGATGTTACTGAATGCGTCAGTAGAAGATAAACACAGATCACGAAGAAGATGTGTAGACTATGGGAAAAAATACAGTATGTCCCAGACCGAGCTCCTTAATGAATCGCCAATAATTGCATGCGCAATTAAAACCAAGACCAGAAAACTAATGTGGTAACCTGGGGCTGACTGTTCTGTATTGTCCTCTGCAGGGTATTTATTGCATGGGAGCAGCCACTCATAAAGCTGAATGGGGCTCAGTGAACATGCTGTTATCTCTGTTGCTAATGGGTAATTGGGAGTTGGGAGCTGCTATCAGCAGATATAAATTACCCACTGCAAACCCAGAGCATTAAGTCAGACTTTATTACCCATTATCCACATCGCCTTGTATTTTGTAGGAGACTGAAGTATATTAGGGAGAAAATTTATGTATTGCTATTAATAGGGGGATAAAATATTCAGAATATCTGGCTCACCCTAATTTCTTCAGGGGGTGCTTTGAGACCATATAAGATGTGGTAAACTAAGGTTTCTATAATAGTGGAAATAATAGCACAGCCGTAGCAGACAGGCACATACTTGGCTATTAGATGACAAAATATGTGAATATTCTCCCTTAATTTCAAGGATTTTGTGTCCCCGGTGTAAATAAAATAAGCATAAGTGTATATATAGTATGCCATATCAGTTGAATTTAAACCCACGGGAAGCCATTTATAAAGTGGACTGCGTGTTATGTATGATAAATATGATTTACAGCTCTCTCCTTGAGTGTCAAATGGAAGGGACATTTGTCACACTTGATATCTTTAATGCATCATTGTAGTCATTGAAGAGTGACTTACAACCTCTTCATTCTGTAATACTAGAACTTATTACTAATGTTCTGGCCCTGCTTGTGACCCATGTGGAATTGAAACCCAGTATATTGTATAGAATGCGTAGAATTTTCTTTGCACACAGACACACATATATAAAATGAGCCATCGCCTATTATTGCAGCTGTTTACTGTAGCACTAAATGCTGAAACAAAGAAGAAGATCTACTGTAGCTCAAGTGAAATAAAACAACCTATTTCTATATCGTGATCTCTGCACACACAAAAGGGAGAATTGCCTGGGTGTTCTCGTATGCAGGGGGGTAAATATGGTATCTAGGTTGGTAGCACTCACAGTTAGCAAGGTGTTATTTTTTGCCTGTCTGATGTTTCTGTAAAGGTGGACTGTTCTTCACTGAATCCTTATATATTTGAGGCGCTATCCCTTGAAGGGACCGCCGGAAATAACCTAAGTTTCCCTAACCTGTTCCAAGGCTGCCAGGCCCAGAGAGCAATTCCAGAGAACACCAACAAACAACAACTCAGTTTAGGGGTGCCCTTTTGAAGATTTATTGCAGTACATGAACAGGAGAGTCGGACCGAGGCACCGGATACTCCAAAAAACACATGCAGGCATTAGAGCAACGTTCTTCAGGAGAAGCTTTAGGTATTGCTGGAGGTAAAGCAGACAGACAGCTAATCTGAGACTCCTTAAGAGCAGTCATTTTCTTTGTAGCAACCTCTGATGTCTGACTGACTGATCTTCAAAGCACAGGCACCCCTGGAGCTCTAGGCAAAAGGTCCTACTCACAATGTCCAGAGATAGTTCTCCAACCAGATTCCCTAAAGCCTCGTACACGCGATCAGTCCATCCGATGAGAACGGTCTGATGGACCATTGTCGTTGGTTAACCGATGAAGCTGACTGATGGTCCGTCGTGCCTACACACCATCGGTTAAAAAAACCGAACGTGTCAGAATGCGGTGACGTAAAACACAACGACGTGCTGAAAAAAAAAGTTCAATGCTTTCAAGCATGCGTTGACTTGATTCTGAGCATGCGTAGATTTTTAAACGATGGTTGTGCCTACTAACGATCGTTTTTTTTCCATTGGTTAGGAATCCATCGGTTAAATTTAAAGCAAGTTGGCTTTTTTTTAACCGATGGTTAAATAACCTATGGGGCCCACACACGATCGGTTTTGACCGATGAAAACGGTTCATCAGATCGTTGTCCTCTGGTTAACCTATCGTGTGTACGAGGCCTAAGACACTTTTCAGTGAAAGGGTTAAAAAAATGGAAAAAGGGAATGGCACAAAAATTGGTACATAGAGATATCGTGATGAATAACTCCTCCTCCTGTGCCACATTTGGCCCCTTTCGGGGGGGTTACCTGTTTTTAGCAGGTACCCATCCCCACTTCCGGGAGACCTCAGCGAGATCACTCAGAGGACTTCACACATGTGCAGTAGGGAGCTGGCTGTGAAGCTGCAAGACTTCACTGCTGGTTTCCCTCACATTCAATGGTGGCGGCAGCACCCAAGTGCTGATGGAAACATTGACTGGGTTGTCAACATCACTGTATTTGAGGACAGGTACGTGTTATAATATTAAAAGTCAGCAGCTACAGCATGTGTAGCTGCAAAATTAAATTTTTTTGGCGGGGGGGGCTGGACCTCCTCTTTAAGTCCAAGTTCCTCAACCAAACACATGCTGAAGTCTAACAGCAGCAGCTCTCCAGTAGCACAGGCTTCCTTCCAGAGGCAGAGGCCCCACGAGAAGAGAGCCTTCTAAATAGCCCTCCTCAACATTCATATTCTCACCAGCCACACATTCTGGGTACCCCCTCAAAGGAATTGGCAAAGGTCACATAAATATTAATTACCTAGTGCTTAACCCTCCTACTCTATTTCTGGAAGCAATCAATCACCAGGCTTAGGAATATACTGTACCTAACCAGACCTAAAAAAAAATATTGCTCAGCTGGGTATAGCAGAGCCAAAAACGTAATGTATCCAGCCTAGGACAGGGCAATATCTATCTATCTATCTATCTATCTATCTATCTATCGATCTATCTATCTATCTATCTATCTATCTATCTATCTATCTATCTATCTATCTATCTATCTATCTATCTATCTATCTATCTATCTATTGATCTCTCCCAATTACTTGTATGCACTGGGATGCTCCTACCCTTCTATAGTAGACAGGACATACATTCAAATGTAATATTTACCTTTTTAATAGCAAAATAGTTTTACAAATTAGTTATATATTCATTCATATGACAGTTTTGTTACACAAACAATGCAAAATATAAACTTAAAGGTGCTTCAGGTGCCAGCATTGTCTTTATAGTGCATACATTGTCTATGTATTATCGAGGGGTAATATTTTGTGCGATGATCTACTCTGCATATGCAACTATTTAGAGACAATTACTTTGTTCACTTTGGATCCTTGTGCACTAAGTTTAAATGAGCTTACCCTGTTTGGAAATATGAATGTGTACTGTCTCTGGAAGGCTTTTTTTTTATGTAACTTGGCAATTTGGGACAGTAGCATGGTGGGCATTGATACACAGTTTGGCTATGTTTGCTGTTTAAATGGTATTAAATCCAAAACCCAAATGTTATATAGTGTATCTTACCAATCATTAGATGCAGTGGTTGCATTAGGTTTTTTTGGGGGGCTATTCCCCTCAGTTTTCACCTAGTGATCTAGCCGGTAACCCCCCCCCCCCCCCACTGTATTAGAATGCCTCCATTCTGGATGAAGAAGCAACTGAGACATATTTGGACAGCAGCATTCTCATTCTGGGGAGAGGGGAGATGTATTAGCAGATTTAAATACACTAACAGCTCTGTGTGTGTCTATGAACACACACAGCCTGGATCGGGAACACATGGGTTTAGGTGCCCCCATGCCACCTGGTTTGCTAAGGGGGCACTTATAGAAAGAAGGAGTGGAGGGCACTGCCAAGGGGCAGCGAAAGAGGAGGCAAGGGATCGCTCTGTGCAATATTGTTACACAAAGCAGATAAGTATTACAACTTTTTTATTTTAAGAAAGTAAAACACAGCTCACACAGGTATTTTCAAATACATGCAACTAAACCTCTGTTTTTAATGCATACATCTAGACAGGTTAATTTAGTTTAGTGCTTCTTTGGTTGGTAACATTGAGCCTGGCTATTATGGAAAAAAAAATTATATTCCATATATATATATTTAATCGCATACTACTAAAAACTCATCTCATTTAAAGTCCCAACCCCCCCCCCCTTCTATCCAAGAAAGTAAAATATATCCCTTTAGTATCACTTTAAGTTTTCATTATACTGGATAAGGTGTGCTGATTACCAAGAACTCCCTGTCAGATGTTCTCTGATGTATTAAAAAAGAGTCCTTTTAAAGGAAAAGCTCTTAGATGAATAACAGTTCACTAATTACTGAATAATATATTTAACCACGTTTGTTGGTATCCATGAAAATTTTATAAAATGTACAATCGTATTCAATAATTAATTTCATTGTCCTGGCACAGAGCATTGTTCAAAGCTTCTGATTGCATTTATTTAAATAAAAGGCACCAAAATCACTGACTTTACTCTGCAAAGTGCAGTAATTATAAATGGCATCATGTATTTAGAACATAAAGCAATACCTGAAGACCTATGCATTTTTTTTTTTTTTTTTTTGCAGAAAGGCGCTACTGTTTATTTAACATGGTTTCCTATGGGACACATTTACATCTGTGCTTTTTTCAGCCTCTGCATGTCAAAGACTTTTTTCAATGCAAAATAGTTATTTCTTTTTTGCTTCAATAGACTTTAATGGAAAAGCTGCAGAAAAGCATGAAATGCGTTTTTGCAGTGATCGTACAGTGGTTTTGCCCCGTTTTGCATTTTTTATTTGCCCAATAACGAATTAGGCAAAAAAAAAAAGCAAAAAAAAAAATGCAAAACAAAAATTGCAACGAAATGGCAGTAAAATCAAGTGTACACAAAAAGGCAAAACGCACAGCAAAAAGCACTGCACAAACAGATCAAAAGCAAACTGCATAGGTGTAAACCGAGCCAAAGTGTATGTCACTTCTACAACACCATGATCTTACTTTACCTGTGATGGATTCATTTTTGGTTCTTATGCAATTGAATTTATTCCCTCCGCCATCACTTGTGTTCTTTTATATTCTTTAACTGCTTTCCGCCCTCACTAGTGCCCAAAGATGGCTACAGAGCGTACTTTGCCGGGAGGGTGTACATGGACATCCTCCCTTGATCACGTTGCCCACGTGCCCCTTGCAGGCGGTACGTTCTCTGATCGCAGAGTCCTTTAAACTCAGCTGATCGCCGATCGGGGTAAAGGGCCAATCACAGCGGCCCTATACTACGTGATCAGCTGTGTCCAATGACAGCTGATCATGGATGTAAACACAAGCCGGCTATCGTATTTTCCTTCCTCACGCTGACAGTGTGAGGAGAGAAGAGAGATGATAACTTAAAGGGACATTGACACTGATATTTAGGGCGCTGATTATCAGTGCACTCCCAACAGTGCCCACCAGTTCTGCCAATCAGTGCCCACCAGTGCTGCCAATCTGTGCCTCCTCATCAGTGCCACCTAGCAATGCCCATCAGTGCTGACTACCAGTGTCCAACAGTGCCACCTATCAGTGCTGCCTATCAGTGCCACCTATTAGTGCCGCCTATCGGAGGCCATCAGTGCCACCTCATTAGTGCCCATCAGTGCAGCCTATCAATGCCCATCAGTGCAGCCTCATCAGCGCCCATCAGTGAAGGAGAAATATTTTTTTTTTATTTGTTTAGCAAAAAAAAAAAAAAACAGTGGTGAATAAATACCACAAAAGAAAGCTCTATTTGTGTGAAAAAAAATATCAAAATTTCAAGTGGGTATATGACCGCGCAATTGTCATTCAAAGTGTGACAGCGCTGAAAGCTGAAAATTGGCTTGGGCAAGAAGAGGGTAAAAGTACCCAGTAGGCAAGTGGTTAACGTGAAAAATATGGAGCATTATTACTGACACTGTATAACTGTCATTGTGCTCAGTTGGTTGCTTTATAAACTATGTTTAAAACATACATAAGCTTATTTGTGCATTATTTTCTAACACATATTTCCTGTGGTTGGTGCTTTAAAAAAAAAATAAACAGTGCAACATATTTTTTGTTATTTGTAGGGTATATTTACATGTGTTTAAATATTGGTGAGTGCTGCTGTTAAGTTTTTTGATTGTGGAGCACTTTAGTGTGGGTTACATAAGTTTGTTTTTGCACTATGTTTTAAACCTATTTTTCTTTAGGGTTTACTTACCCAGCTGCAGCTTAAGTTGCCCTCAGCTAAGCTGCCTTTTGAAACAGCAGAAAGTCGTCCCTTGATGGCCATTTCCATGGTGCAGTTGACAGGTTTAGTAGATAGCCAGCAGAGAAATCTAAAAGGCAGCTGAAAACAGCAATCACAAAACAATAAGGGGACAGGAGGTAGTCAGCTGCATCATGCAGTCTGGGACAATTACCACTTCAAGAGACAGCTTGCATAAACGAGAAATCAGATTTTAGGTGACCATACACCCATCTACAATCAATGTTGCTTTCAGAACTTTATCTACAGGTTACCATTATGCCTGTTTTAAAATAATATTAGAAACAGATTCGCTTTTTCAGTCTTATTGTTGTGCAACAAACAAAAATGGTAGATTTTCACAAAAGGCAGAAAACCAGTATGAGTGCTGTGAACATAAATGTTACTTTGTATATTAACGCCTAAGTGCTGGATAGAAATTAACTTGTAAAACCATCTGGAGACGCAGTACTGTTTTCTAGGTCTGGCATAACTGGGCACAATCCCAACAACTAATTATATATCCCATCAAGCTATCGCCTTGCTATGGCTCTTTCTGTCGAGCTCCCTTCTTTGTTTGTCAAAAGCACCATGACCCAGTAGATGCGAATGGCCTAATCTGCGAGATACACAAATACAACAAGACTTCTAATGTAGAAAACCCAGCAACTTCATACAAAATCACTGCATTGTATTTTGAATGTTTGCTTGTCCCATTCTCTTCTAGCTAGGCAGCTTACCAGTGTGCACATATGAAGGCTCATTATTACCAGAAATGTAGCTAATCACTACTACTCAGAAATGCAACATCGACAGTGGAATAAAATGTCTTAATGGTTTTGATGAGTAAAGAAACGTTATCAGCCAAACACTGCAGCACAGTAAGGGCATCCATAGATGGGCAGATATATTTCTGATGGTGAGGGGGTATCTGTCTATACTCAAATGAGTCAGGCCTCGTAAACACGACCGAGTTTCTTGGCAAAAACCAGCAAGAAACTTGCTGTTTTTTTTTTGCCGAGGAAACCGGTCGTGTGTACACTTTTCGACGAGGAAACTGTCGAGGATCTCGTCGAGCCAAAAATAGAGCATGTCTTTTTTGGAACTCGACGAGCAAAACGATGTGTTTCGCCCGTCGAGTTTCTCAATCGTGTGTACGAGGCTTCACTCTAGCACTAGAACCTTCCACAATACACAAACAAGTGTGGCACCCAAACAGCAACCCTTAACGCTAAGACTCCAGGCACAAAAACGTTCAGGTAATTCCTCAATAGTCACAAAGTGTATAAGTCTACTTTGTGCACCAAATGTCTTTGCAAAGTAGCAGTGACATCATCACAGTGCTGTACATAGCCTGTGCAGAGAACAGAATTGTAGGAAGGACCCAGCTCCAGTTAATGCAGGCCACCTCCAGAGGACTATAGACAAGGCCAGTCACGATGCACAAGGAGAGGGAGCACCAGTGTCCAGTCTTTATTACAGGGTCCTTACTTTTTTAGAAAAACAGAGGAAAGAATTGGGCCTGCTCACAAGTATAGTTCTCTAGAATTGTAAAAGTGTACATTAATGAATGACTCCACATGAAAAGTGGTTGTTACTTCCCAGGAGTTCAACAATGACCTGATAATCGTAAGCAATGTTGAAAAATAATTATAAAAATGTACTCTTTATACAGGGGCCTCACCAATCACTATTATAAATATGGTGATGGGTGGCTCTGTTCTATTCTTATGGAATCTGGTGTGAGAGTTGTTCTCCCTGATATTTAAAGGGTTTGTAAAGGAATTGTTTTTTTTATCTTAATAGCTTCCTTTACCTTAATGCAGTGCTGCTTTCATGTCCTCATTGTTCGTTTTTGCTCTCAAGTTGCTGTAATTCTTCTCTGATCTCCACACTTCCTGGTTGTCTGTTTCCTGATAACCACAGTACTGGGAGCTTTCTCTATGTGGTCACTAATCAAGGAGGTGTGATTACTGTGTGTCTAAAATCCCTCAGCACCAATCAGTTTCGTTTTCCAAACCATCACTGCCCTGTATTGGCTATGTGGCTCTGTACATCACAGAAGCAGGAAACACCATGCAAAAACGAAACTAGAAACTGCAGGTACATTATATGATTGATTTTTATCTATTGTTAATCATTTTTAAAAGGAATCAGTTAACTATTATGTATCTATACCCTGTAAACAGTCATTTCAGCAAAAAAAAATGTTTTCTTTACAACTCCTTTAATATTGGTATCTTATTCCTCTTGCTTAAGGAAGGAGATCACAAATCTCCATAGTAAAAATGCTGTTGAGCTGCACTACCCAATGCCCTTTGTCATCTCTCTGATTTCCATCTTTGGTCTTCCTACCTTAGTATCTCACTCCTTCAGTTTAAGCAGGGGGCTCACTATTCTCTATAGAATATATGCTGTACCACCCATGCTGTACCACCCGATGACTTTATTCATCTATAAGTAACACAGGTATAAGGGTTTTCCTCACTGATTTCCATCTCTGGTCTTCTTACTTTAGTATCTCACTCATTCTGCTTAAACAGGAGGTTTACTGTTCTCTAAAATATACAGTAGATACTGGTGAGTTGACGGTGTCTCCATTTGAATTGGTAAACTGCAATATATAATTAAGGAGGGACTACTAACCTCCATAATACAGGAGTTACACCATGCACTGACTTTGTTCATCTCTAAAAGACTCTGGTGTGAGAGCTCCCCCTCTCTGGTTTCTTACCTTTGAGTCTCATTTTTACTGCTTAAACTGTAACTAAAGGCAACACTTTTTTTTGTTTTGAAAAGAGTGGAGAGGAGTCACTTGTCAGATTTCTATTTCTGTCTATGACTCCATCAGGGAGATTTACCCTATATATCTGCCATGTGTATCATTATTATTGAAAGTGAAAGAAAATACCAAATTTTTAGTTGTCACCAGAACAAGAATAAAGGTCAATCTTACAATAGTGACACTAGATTTGGCGACAAACAGAAATTCTCCCACTTTTGGAGACATTTTCTGTCATTTAAGCTATGGGACCAGAACTGTGTGGACTGCAACAGAGGAAACCCAAACATAAATAGGTGAATGTAAGTAAATTTATTAAGGTAAATGTATATAAGGCCTCGTACACATGTCCGAGAATCTCCTCAGGAAAAACCCGTCGTTTTCACTGACGAGATTCTTGGCAAGAAACTCTTGCTGCCGGAGTGTACTGACCTTCATTTCAAAAGAACCGCAGTTCTCTTGAAAGAAAAGAACGCGGTGACATCATCGCGTATGACGAGCATGCGCTCGTCACTTTCGATGCAGTCGCCACCATCTTGCTTCACCCTACCTATGCCGCGGAAGCTACCATGCATGCGTCAAAGTCATTTCGAGCATGCTCGGGTTTCCACGGCGACAGTTAAGTATACACACTCTCGGGTTTCTCGTCTGGAAACAGGCAAACAAGAATCTCGATGAGAAAAAAGAGAGCAGGTTCTCTTTTTTTCTGGTCGAGATTCTGGCCAGATTTCCAGACGAGAAACCTGAATGCCTTGTACACACGAACGGGAATCTCGGCAAGAAGCAGTTTTCTTGCTGGTTTTTGATCTCTGCCCCAGTAAGTAACCAAGAAAGTGAGATAACAAGATAAAGAGACCAGAGATGCAAATCAGCAGGGGTCGGAGAGACCCTCATCCAAGGGTCCCTGAAAAAGAACACAGTCAGTGGGTGATACAACTACAGGGACAAGATGGAAGGAATCAGGCTGCAGGGCAAGGATCCAGGGATACAAGGCTGCAGGGCAAGGATCCAGGGATACCGGAACAGATACAAACAGGTTCAGGATACAGGAACCAGGGTTCATGATCAGGATAACAGGTAAACAGCTGCAGGTCAGGGCACAATGAAATACCAAGGTGTGTGTACAATTCCTGGGTATTTATACTATTACCTGCTAACAAGCTCAGGTGATGCCTGACTACAGAAGGTAAAACCTGATCCATACTGCCAGGATCCATCCGCTGGTGGACGCCAGTACTGCGGCCCAAAGATGACATAATACCAGCAGGGAGAAGTTCCCCTGACAGTTCCAAACTGCCAGGAGACACCTGCTGTTGGACCTCAGTACTGCACGCCAAATGATAGATATTACCAGCGGATGGAACTTTTCCTGACAAGGACATACATGGGAATATCGCCAATAGTACACAGATGGGGAAAAAACAGACAGGGGTTATAACCCTCCCTTACTCTATCAAAAATGAAAAAAAAAAAAAGTTTTAACTTTAAACAGAAGGATTACTATTCTTCGTAATACGGATGGGAATTTTCTGTAGTTGTATCACCCACTGACTGTGTTCTTTTTCAGGGACCCTTGGATGAGGGTCTCTCCGACCCCTGCTGATTTGCTTCTCTGGTCTCTTTATCTTGTTATCTCACTTTCTTGGTTAAGCTGAAGGCTCACTACTTTCCATAGAATAGATAAAGCTTCCAGTCTGTCTTTTTATCTTTGCTTGCCTATTAGAAAAAACGCCATTATCCTGGACATCTCTGTAGAGCTGCCGTATGAGACTCTTCTACCATTGTATACAACAGACCATCATTAGAGGTGACACTTTCCTGGACACTGGCCTAATCTAATTGACTGCAAGCATTATCTGGCACTGTTCTTGATCTCTGTCCCAGTAAGTAACTATTTACAATGAAGTTATGATAAACATTACCATGAAACAAAAACTGATTGTGTAATCTACGATCGCTATGTTTTCTTTATTATAGTTCATCTCATGGAGGTTCATATTCGCATTCTGTAACAACTGGTCATGAGGACACCATAGAAAAGCACATCAGCGGCCATCATTCTGTGTTTTTTTCCTCTCAATCATCCCTTCTTTGTCATTCAGTGTACTGAGAAGTCTGTTTTCAAGCAATTAAACTGAAAACAGATCTGATAAAGAAGAACATTCCTCCCTCCTCCTGTGACACAGCGTCTCAGGGTCCCAGTAATTCCCCTTGTCAGCACTGACAGGCTCATCTCACAGGGAGGACTGACGGAGCATTATTACTGGGACTCTGAGAACTGCCTCCCACTGGGAGATAGATGTATGTGTACAGTCACAACCAATGTTAACATAGTGGGTACAATTTATCTAGCCTCCTTTGAGGAAAGTCAGCAATACTTTTAACTCTTTGGTGTATACACTACATACTGATTCTTGTAGATGTCAACGTTCCGTATTTCATGCAGTGGTAGAGATAATTATATAAATTCCAGTTTTAACAAGCCTGTTTGTCATGCATTTTATCCAATCTCAGAGAACAGCGTACAATTTCTCAACTCTGTGGATTATAGCGATCGCACTAAAAGCTCTGTTTTTATGTGAGATGAAAAATGTCTTCAGTAAAGAGTCAAGCCGTGAGCACAGTCGTGTTACCAAACAAATGGGAATAAGCTGCATAAATTGTCCTACACCAATATAATCTGAAAAACCATGCTAATTGCTTTGCATTTGTTGATTACGGACCTTTTTCTCTTTTAGAACATTACAAATAACTTCTTCTGTGCTAAATGAAATCAGTTTGAAAGGTTTGAACAATTCACTCTGTAACTAATAGCAGATATAAGTCAGTGATCACGTTCTCAAATGATCCAACTGTCACGCGTGCTTGTACTATATAGGTTTGCTTGCATGTCAACAGGAAATAGTCTACAAGAAAATTAGACCAACCCATGGCATTTCTTAGTCAGGGGCGTTTGCTGAGATTTGAAAGTATACGTACAAGTCCAGAACTGGACTGGAATTGACTCAAAAAATGAAGGTCTGCAATGTTATAGGAAATATTTGTCTCAAACTCCTCCTAAAAGGAGCTAGGTACTTCCTGGAATGTGAGTGTGTCTGGGTACTCCTGTACCGGCAACCACATAGCTGTAAATCTGCGGTGTGGTATTTTAAAGTATAACTAAGGGCAATTTCTTTTCATTTTGGACAGATTTTTTTTTTTTGCTATCTGTGTCCTGTAGGGAAGATTTCCCATCATTGTCTGCCCTATAGACATAACAGGAGGTGAGATAAAGTCCCTCCAAAGTTAGAGAATCCCAGGGTGTCACCAGGGTCACCAGAACTATTGTGCCCATTGGAAGATGTCTCCTCTATTATTTCAGTATTTTCCTTTACATTCAATTTCGAAAAATAACAATTTATAGGATAAATAGAGAGGGTGAATACAACTAACGGGGGCACTGACAGACATTCTAGTCCCTCTCTACTCTGCCTAAAATGTTTGCATTTAGTTATGCTTTAAAGTTATAAAAAATTTAAGCAGACAGCTTTTTATTGTAGAAATAAAAACGTACTAATCTTATTTTTAATGAGCACTGAGATGGTCATGTGCAGTCAAGCATGGTGCCAATGTGGGAGATAAATAGCTCCCATGCGCATACGAGGGAGTCACAACATCCTCGCTGGGCAATTAAAAACCTGGAACCTGGAAGAATCCCTTGAGGAAGATATCAATGGCCAGTGAAGGATTCAGCGATCACATTGCTGGAACAGAGGTGAGCATTCTGTGGACTTTGGTTCTGCTTTGATGCCTACTCTGTTGGGATTTAAAGTGAGATTTGATGAGATCACTTTTGTGCTGGTCACTGTTTTCCTTGCTGGAGGCTCTGACATGAGGAAGCAAAACTCTGCTTCTATAAGATGGCCACCTTAACATAGAGACACGGAGTAAAACAAGGTGCGGAAAGTCAGTAAAAGGGAAAAGTGTCAAAATCAATCCCTCTATCTGGCAATACAACTAATGATGTCAATACTGTATGGCTGTGGAGCACCAGTGCCTGGAACAGAGAGCATCGGTTGCTGAATGAAGTCTGGTCATTTGCAAACCTTTTTCATGATACCATACTGCTCTCTACTGATTTAACAAAGATAAACTGACACCATTTGTCACACTGAATACAGTGCAATGGATAGCTCACACACCGTTCAATATCTAGTGGCTGTGTTTGTCAGGTGAGAAAAGGGTCTTCCAAAGGTCACTGAGAATTTCCCCATATGTGTTACCTGGCTAATTCATTTTCTTTCCTCTGCATTGACAGTCACTTAAAGGGAACATGTATCATATTTTTTGTAAACAAATATTTGAAGATGTTATTGCAGTGCTTAACTTGCAATTACCCTGTTACCGTAACAAATAGAAAAGGCACCCTGAAAAATAAAAAGCTTATAGTGATTCTAAGGGCTCGTGCACACTGCAGCTCAAAAAAAATCTGCTTTTTATAGGCATTTAAGCTTTTATTTCAGCTTGAAGAAGCTTTTACCTTTTGGAGCTCTTTTGCATGCTTTTATTGAGCTTCTTTGAGCTTTTTTAAACATAAGCATTTGTTTTTGCCCATCCCCCCCAATAGCTTTTTCTATTGTTTTTGTGTGTTTACGAGCTTCTTTGAGCTTTTTCATGCTTTCTCGTGCTCTTTTGTGCGCTTTGACGCATTTTTGGGCACTTTGGTGTTCTTTTCTGCTCTTAAGCTCCTCTCAAAAACAATGATTTTCTATGTAACCATGTGTTGGACTATCATTGATCTATGCAGATCAGTGCAGTTTAATGGATAATAGACATGTGTATGATGAAAAAATGTGTTTAGTTTAATTTAGATTAGTTAATGTAGTTATTTAGTTTCATTAAATTTGGTTGATTCGTTGAATTCGTATTTGGGATTGGTATTTGGAGTTCATATTTGAAATTCGTTCTATGTCTTTTTAAAAAAAAATAATATTTGAAACGTTCGATCCAATACATTTTTAATCCACCGAATCAAAAAACTTTAGATTTTTTTTCGATTCGAATGTGGCAAAATGAACAAACAAAAGAAAAATCTTCATTAAATGATTACGATTCTAAATCACCTTTGGCTTAAAGTAGAACTAAAACTTTTTTTTTCATTTTGGATAGAGTAAGGGAGAGCCATACCCCTATCAGATTTTTTTTTCACTATATGTGTCCCATTGCAGAGATTTCCATTCACTTCCTGTCTCATAGCCAAACAGGAAGTGATAGGAAATTCCTGCAAATTAAAAGAATTCCAGGTCACCAGAACTAACATCCCTATTGGAAGATTTCCCACGCTACTGTCCTGGGGACAACCCAAAATGTGGGATTTTCTTTAACTTTCATTTTCAATAATAATGGTAAACACAACAAATAGAGAGGGTGTATCTCTTAAACAGAGGCACAGACAGCAGTAAAAACTGATAACTGTTTGAATCCCTCTCCACTCAAAACGTAAAAAATAAAAAAATGTTGCCTTTAGTAATACTTTAACTAAAACAGCATTATTTTGAAACAGTACTCTAATAACACACGCAGTCTTTAATTTCAGACACATGTTTACAGATAGAAGTCGACAGGAATTCAATGTAAAATTTGATTAAAATTTCAATTCAAATTATGGAAATTGAGACTAATTTTGTTTAGTTATTTAGAGCAAATGAAACGAACCACACATGTCTAGTGGACAACCGCCAAAGTAAACCAATAATAAATTTATAGACATACAGTATGTTATAAAATAAATGAGGTTACCCTTGCAGAGGTTAGCTTCAGTAAAATTCACTTGCTAAACTGATCTGTGGAACCAAAGATCTAAGCAGCTAAATTCAGATTTTGACTCTTCTTGCACATGTCAAGCTTGGCACTGTCCTAGCCCCCCCTCACAGACCTGTCTATTGCACTTTTAATGTGATGGATTGTCTTCCTCTCCAAATGAGGGACACAGCTATGTTCAAATTTTATAGGAAGTCAATATTTGCACAAAATTTCAGATATTTCTGAAATTGGACATAAACCAATACAATTTTTTTTTTTTTTCAAAACATATTTTGGATTTTCTAATAGTTAATGGGTCAAATTTACATTTTTTTTTTCAACTGTAGTGATCAGGAAAATTGAAAGAGAAGATTGGAAAACTTTTCTTAAACTAGCTAAATTCTAATTGTCAATTGGGTTTTCTTATTTTTATATGCACGTGCATCCCCAAATTGAATGTAGAATTCGAAAAACATTGGCATGGCAATCAAACCAAAATTTTCAGGGTTTTATATCAAATTTGTCAAATCTATAATGATACTATAGAACACTCTGACAAATGATTTTCGTGAACGTTCATGCGTTCAAACAAAATGTTACTGTATGGCCAGCTTGAATCTATGGAGCTACTGCTATTCTGCGTTTATGTGTTTTGTGCTGAAGGTGACCTATGCTTATGCAAATATTCTTGGTGTGCTCATCATGTCATTAAGTTTCTGACAGATTTACTTTAGGAGCTCAACTACATGGGTGATATCTCATTTATTCAAATTGGGTGCAGCAAACCTGTGACTGATTACTGACATTGTAGCAAATGACAGTTAACGTACCCTGCTACAAATGCTGCAGGGAACCGAGATGGCTGTAAAAAGATGCAGCATTGCTTCCACATCATGTGTGGATCAGTAAAGTGCAGCAAAGCCCAAAACTTACTTCTTCTATAACTGAAAAACAAAACAAAAAAAACACACTACTTTTTGGTTTCGCTCACACAGTTTAACATTCTTTAATGCAACTGCCTGCTCCCTCCCTTTACTTCATTTGTATTCTCACTCCTGCCCCCACGCTGAATTTGCAAAGACATCTGAAGTGTCATAAGATGACCTTTAGCAAACACTTTGCAAATGTGCAACCATTTGTAAGATTTTTATTTCACTAATAGATGATTTTATATCATTTCCATATGGTTGTAATTTGTTCCTTTGCAGGTGTCACATTCTTTTTTAATGCTCCAGCATGGGGAATTAAATATCAGGCTGTAACTAAATGTAGTCTTGCTGCTAAATGGACGTTGCGATACATTTGCATCTGTTAGGTGCAAAATTATTTTATGCATTGATGTTCTGTCCTAACCTGCTTGAAGAAGTGAGAACAGAGCTATCAAAAGTAAGCAGTAATTTGCCGTGAATGTAAAAGGAAGACTCTATTAGTTTAATTGCCAATGGATATGTTCTGTGTTGAAACACTAAAATAAAAAAATAAATAAATGTGAAAATGAAAATAACCGTTGCTGATAATTTCGTTATCTCATTTTATATTTATTTTTATCATGTTATTATCTGAAAATGGCCCTGCTTCCTCAAGTTGAATTTGCATGTTAACAAGTGTTTAAAGTAGGGGTGCAACCGATCAAAAAACTCATGGATCGGATCGATCCTCGGATCAGGAGTCACGGATTGGATCATTTTCGGATCAGTAAAAATAAAAAAAAGTAACACTGTAATAGCCATTTTTCCCACACTGTAATAATAGCCAACATTGCCCCCACACTAGTAAACAGTAACACTGTAATAGCCATTTTTCCCACACTGTAATAATAGCCAACATTGCCCCGGCCCCCACACTAGTAAACACTCAGTAACACAGTACACTGTATATGTATAGCAATTTTTCCCAAGGTAATATAGCCAACATGAATCAACTCACTGTACTACTCAGTCTCAGTGTACTCGGTTCGGTTGCATGCAGACAGCGCGCTCTTGCAGAATAGAAGATCCACGAGCAGAGGGAGGGGTGATGACGTCAGCGCGCACCGCCGCCGGGTGTACCAAGATGGCCGATCGCTCCAGCTTCCTAAGGCCGCGGCGGCGGTGCGCTCCGCGGATCGCATTCTGTGCCGATCCGAACAGGCCGGCCCGTTCGGATCGCGGATCGGGCACGATCCGTTGCACCCCTAGTTTAAAGTGACACTAAACTCTGGTTTTAAAAAAAAATGCTAATAAAGTATGTTTTCTTAACGCAAAAAGAGTAACTTCTATTGCTCTCAGCCTTCTTCAAATCTCCAAACTCCTTTTTTTCTGCTATGATCGGACTTCCTGTATAAGAGTTGCTATGTTCATTCTGCATTTTCACACTGTATGTAGGAACATAGTCAACCTCTCTTGCTTGCTCCCTAGATGGACTATTAACTATGGGATTTGTAGTGTGCGCTGCTCATTCCAAACTAATGGAGGAGGAGGAGATGTTCAAGAGCTCATGGAGACCGTTACAAGGAGCAAAAAATACAGTAAGAACAGTTTAATGAAAAATAAATTAGAGGGCCACGAAGTAGTGAATGTGCATGGAATATTTTTGGAGAATAAGGATATCATTTAGTGCCATTTCAATGCATGCTAGGGTGATAGGGTGCATGCAAGGGTGCTAAGGTGCATACATCAGTTGAGAGGGCACTTTAACATGCCTTAAACACCATTTAAGGTCCCCTAACTGTTTCTGAGGCTAATGTACAGGGTGGGCCATTTATATGGATACACCCGGGTGGGTCATTTATATGGATACACCTTAATAACATGGGAATGGTTGGTGATATTAACTTCCTGTTTGTGGCACATTAGTTTATGTAAGGGGGGGAAACTTTTCAAGATGGGTGGTGACCATGGCGGCAACCATTCCCATTTTATTAAGGTGTATCCATATAAATGGCCCACCCGGGTGTATCCATATACTGTAAATGGCCCACCCTGTACATCCCAACATATATAGGTATAGGTACATCTACATAGTAACTTTGAGGTCCTTGCCATTCATGTAATAATGATCACCAAATATTCCTGGAGTCTGTGACATTTAATTTAATGTATACCATGAGTAAACTGCCACTACTTTAAATCTGTGTTGAGCTATCGCTTACAATTTCTTGCATCCATTTAATTTATTTTTTTATGATTTTTGAGATATACATGTAAATTATCCACTTGATCTCTAGACTATTTACTCCCCTTCATGACTAGGCCATTTCCTGCGAAACGGCACGGCGTAACTGACAATTGCGCGATCATGCAACAATGTACCTAAATACAATTTATGTAATATTTTTTCACACAAATTGAGTTTTTTTGGGAGGGTATTTGATCACCACAGTTTTTTTTTTTTTTTTTTACTTTCTGCTATAAAACACATTCAATAAAAAAAAAATACATCAAATTTCTTCATAAATTTAGGCCAATATGTATTCTGCTACATATTTTTGGTAAATAAATCCCAGTATATCTACCTATTTCTGCAATCAGGAGACACTGTGGCATTGTTGCAGGGGGAGCCATTTCCCTCTAGTGTTGAGTTGATGCTGACCTGGTACCTTCTTAATCAAAGACAAGGCCGAGCAAAGAATCTTGGGACCTGTAGTTCGTACGGATGAGATTCACCCTCTGGCTGAGTGATGTGGAACTACAACTACCAGCTGGCTGATGGGGAAGAGTGGACCACTGGGAGAGACTATAAAGAGGGAGGGATTGAGGCCTGGTGCGCTCTCTTGGGACCCGGCATGGATCTGTATGCAGGGAATCTGTATGGTGTGTGCTGCAGCTGAGTCGCAGCCTGCTTTGCAGAATCATACAGTGGATATCTGGAGGGACAAGTCAGTGATCACCGTGAATCCAGTTACAGTTTAATTTACCCAGGAAGGTTGTTTGCTGTTTATTCTCAACCTATTGAGTCACTACTCTGCTTTACCATACAACGTTTCTTTGCATGCTATCAAACATCAAACAGCTAGCTGAAGATCAACAGGATTGCCACACAGCAACACAGGACTACTTTCACCTCCCTCCCCATTTCATTAAAGCTCATAGAGTTATAATTCACTAAGAACTCTCTGAAAGAGCAGGTTGAATTGCAACACAGTTCTCTTTGCTAAAAATTGTATTTATGAAGGAGTAGTAGAGAGGGGTCTGACACTCATAAGAGCCATTCATCTGCTCTACTGTAGCCTGTTCACATAGACATTACATGTGCTCAGTTGGGCGCAGGGATTGAGATGTTCACTACTGAATGTTTAAATCTCATAAGTGATTGTTAATTAGTTATTACTGACAATGTTTTAAAGTGTAAACTTGAGTTGACTCTTTGATTTCTTTTTCTTCTTCCATCTCATTAAGACAAATTTGCTGATTTAATCAAGTCTGTGTATTTCCTTCTTATTGCAGTCATTTGAAGAGGAAGGAAAAACATGTATGAACCCAGGGTGTCAGGTTGCTTTGACCATTGATATGCTTTAAAACAAACCTTCAACCTCTTATGCCCCGTACACACGACCAGTTTTCCCGTTGGAAAAAAACGATGGTTTTCCCGACGGGATTCCGCTCAAGCTTGTCTTGCGTACACACGGTCACACCAAATTCCGACAGTCAAAAATGTGGTGACGATCAACACTACGACGAGCCGAGAAAAATTAAGTTCATTGCTTCCGAGCATGCGTCAAATTGATTCTGATCATGCACGTTTTTTTGCGCGTTGAAATTGCATACAAATGAACGGTTTTCCTGCTAGGATTTTTTCCTGACGGGAAAAAAGAGATCCACACACGGTCGGGATTCCCAGCAAAAAGCTCTCATCTGACTTTTTCCGAAAGGGAAAACCGGTCGTGTGTATGGAGCATTACAGTATTTCCCTCCACTTCACCCCTCCTTCCATCCTCTATATGCATTGTGCTGTTTTGCTTTTTTTTTACCTTTTTACAGGCAAAAATGTCCAGCTCTGCCTCCTCATGCACATCAGTCACCTTAGGAGGCTTAGCCTGCCATTTAAGAAAGTAGGAGGGGGCAGGCCTTTAGCGTGTCATCGGGAGGCCCACCTGTTCAACCAAGAAGAGCCTTTCGATAAGGCAGGAAAGAATACGGTGGCACTGGACAGAGCTGTGACAGGGTATGAGAGGATCTCAGTGGGAAAATGCTGGATCCACTGGATGGGTGAGTAGCTGAAATATGGTAAGCGGGGGTGAAAAAAAAACAGGTTAGGTGAAGATCTACTTTTAGGTTGTCAAGCATCGGATACTTTTTATATGGTAACTGAATGCATTTTAAGTAATGTAAGTGTAACACATACAACTATTTTTTCCCTCCCACAGAAGTCTCAGTATTCCCCCTGACCATGCATTCATCTAGATTTCTGTCCAGAAGGACAACATTGCTTTGCATTACCACATGTCAGCATTTTATTCCTGGACAATGTGCTGGCTCAGAGGTGACACAGTCATGTAATTCTGGTAGCTGTGTAGTTTTCATCTGTTCTCACAAATTTCTGACACAGCTCAACCCCGGCTGCAGCTGCTCACTTAATAACATGATACAAAGCTGGAGTCCAATCACTGGGGAAGAAGAGACTAGGAAACACATTCTACTGCTTGCAGCATACCGAGACTACCATCTTATCACAGACTATATTACTTGACCGACGTTCACAGATGCTGTTTAATAATAAAATGCAGTGCTTAAAAAAATAAAATAAAAATACTCTAGCAATATATAGTGACATGTCAAGAAATTATCAAAGGACTGGCGGCAGAATATGGGAACTGTCTTGCAATATGACAGGTTAATTTATTTACATTGTGGGAGATGTTGCAAGTTTGATAAGCTTTGGGAAGCCTGGTTGGCTACCCCAGGTCTTGCCCCTCTTGACTTGATACTGTTTAGATTGGTATAATTATGCTATGTCTCATGAGTGTAGCACTATGTAGTCGCACAGATATGTCTACCATGTCTATATAACAGGGTGATCTTTTCTTTGACCTTTCTTTTTTAACCAGTTGCAGACCATAAAAAGTATATATACGGTGGCAAAGAGGCCATTTAAGCGCGAATACCATCATATATTTACAATTTTAATTTAGGTCGCAGGCTTTGACAGGCAGCACCACTTGTACAACTCACCCATTGTGATCAATAGGGCCACGAGCCAAAGCTTGGCTTGCAGATGCGGCATTGTCCTACAATGTAAAATTAACATTCAGCAATATAAAAAAAGAGTAAAACAAAAAAAAAGTAGGCGTCAAGAGACGGCAGTAGCGACATCGTGGGTTGCTTTTCAGAGGGCAGTAAGTATTACTGCCTGTCTGAAAGAGCCCTTAATGATGTTTTGTTGTAAATCATTAATCAATATCTAACATTTCCCTTTAACGTCATGCTTCCTTCTCATTGCTGTCTCATCATCCTCTCATACCTGCCTATCTTGGCACGGCTGGAAAAACGACTTCACATTCTTTAAGTTTTGTTCAATAATAATGGTTCTCTTCTTTTCAATCATTCACAATTAACTCAGCTGTAACCTGGATCTGAAGTTTATTTTTTTTCTGAGATCTGATCGGTGCCAGATTTTACAGTGAATGCTGAGGTTGGAGAATAGTCTTACTACTGAACAAGGATTAGCGCTGTGATTATCAGAAGTAGTCCAGCTACTGCTGAGAACATTTGCATATTCTTCCCGACAGTCCTGCTCCGCAAAGAGGAACATATTTTTTTTGGTTTTAAATGTACTTATCATCCGTATGTCTCCTAGGATATGAAGACTATAGATGTACAAAGTACAGTAAACCTTAGCAAACCATCAGATTTTACCTTTACTTTGAGCAGTCAAAACAGCGATCGGTAATTGCTTATTGACTGTCATGAGTGATTGTGCTTTGCTTTATCAAAAATGCACAACAGACTTGTAATGATTGCAGAGTCTATTGTAGTCCATTCTATTCTGCTATACAAAAGCATGCCATGTATTCTGTCTACAGGTGTCGAATCCATTATGTCCAATATTAGGGATGGGTGCTTTTCTCTAGAACTCTCTGTAATTTGGAACATTTTGTGTAAAGTACATTGAATGACATTTAAAAGTGACCCGTGTTTTAAACACCCTGCCCTTGGCATCTCCATTCTCATTAAATTGTTAAGTACTGCTCCACACAATTTTAAGTAGAAAATGCTTTGTGATCTCATCTAGGCGTTTGACATTTTTAAGGAAAATTAAAAATTATTCATATTTTGTCTTTCTCAAGCTTTCTGAATAATGGATAATGCACCCGTCTGTTAGATGAAGCCTTATAATAAGTACATGCCTATTGGATGTGTGGGGTTCCAATTTATGACCTGAAATGCTTGGATGTGACCAGTCTAGGGCAAGCTATGAAATATGCATCATTGGTGGCATACTTAATCACACAGTGCTTCAGTTCTTTAACAGGATAGTACCATTTCTCAAATCTGTATGTAGCACTACTCCCACAGGAGCCACTTGGTTGATTGTATTCTATGTTCTTTGCCTCGACTCAGCTCCTCTGACACACCTAGTTGATTGGAAATTGCTGCAAGCACTTTTAAGAACATAGGTATTGTTACCATTATCTCAGCTGTAGATTATTACCAGGAAATGCAGACAAGACGGGTTGAAATAAATAGTGGTATAAGCTTAAATGAGCATACAGTAGGTAGGTTTGGACACAGGGGTTTATTTACTAAATCTGGAGAGTGCAAAATCGGTCTCTCTTCTGCATAGAAACCAATCAGCTTCCAGGTTTTATTGCCAAAACATAATTGAACAAGCTAAATTTAGAAGCTGATTGGCTACCATACACAGCTGCACAAGATTCTGAGTGCACCAGTTTTAGTAAATCTACCCCAACGTCTTTTAAACAGTATAATCACTATGCAAAGCTAACTTAGAGTAGAGTTCTGTATCACTAGACTGGAATCAACTCATAAATGATCCAAGTCAGCAATAAACTAGAATGACTAGAATGTGGTGCCAAAAAAGAAAAAAATAACAGCACTTAGGGCCTCTATGTACTGTAATGGCTGTACAATAATCCACTGCAAAGCATGAGATGTGCTATAGGACAATACCAAGAACTCCCAGCTAGTCCTCATAGTATTCTTTATTAGAGTCCACAATAAGTCAAATACATATAAAAGTAATTAAAAATATATGGTGTGCAAGCTAATGCCCATTACCAATTGTGGTGGCTGTGGTGGAAGATAGATTGCTCTTTCTCACAGTCAACTTAAAGGAGACCAATAGCTATGTACAAGCCTTGCTGGTAGACTGTCAGCCTACCAGCTGTCGGTCCATTTGTGCCAGCACAGGAAGTGACGTCAGCGGAGAGCCTTGAAAATGCCAGAAGGAAGCCACAGATAGACTTAGGTTGTCGTGACAATTTGCTTCATGCAGAGCCACTTTGTAAAGTACAATGGACTCAGAGCCAGACCTATAGATTTATAGTATGTGGTGCAATGTCCCTTGAGAGGTACATCTTGGTATAAACAATAGGCAAAGGTCTCCATGGACCAGCTATGAAGGGGACAGTCCTTAGTCCTAACTCTTCAGCAGGCTAATGTTTCTGCTCAGTTCTCCTGGTGGTGCACATGAGTACAGTCTCAGTCAAACCTACAGGTAGCAAGTAGGGCTACTAGATAGCTGTATAGTCAGTTCCTAAAAGGCTCACCATCCAGTCACACACAGTGATTCGTTTTTCCTCTACTCTGCACCCAGGTAACTCTAGCTGTAACCGCACTTGGACTCAGCACTCTAGATCTAACTCAGGTCACCGATATAAAGCAAGCAATAGCGCACACAGGACAGTGATGTGCACTCTCTGGTTTCCCCTGGGGGCAGGAGGAAGTTATCTCCTGTACAGCCCGGGAAAATGCAGCTCTTTCCTCTCCTCCTGGCAATCTCTCTCTCTCTCTCTCTCTCTGGTTAATGTAATTCAAAAGCTTTTGATCACCATAGTAGAGTCTCTTCCCTAGACTAAAGTTAGCATAGTGCATTGCTGCCTGGCTCAGTCTATTGAACTCTACCTGGTCATCGGCTTCCTCCTCTCACTGGAAACAGCCATTAGCCAGTTTGTTTTTTTATTTGCATGCTAGTCTCATATTGAAATCCAATAGGTTACTAAAGTTCCGAAAATTCTTGTATGATAGAATACACCTTCAGGAGTGATGTCAGAAAAAAAAATGTTGCGCTTGTCCCTTCAGATAATTTTCATGAACTATCATGATCGGCTCTCGAAAGCTCTGTACTAACCGTCAGAATATCGCATGATCAATTCGAAAGTGGCATTTGTTGTCCGATTTTCTCATCGTCAGGACTAGGCATTAGGCTAGCCAGTGGACAAAGGTAGGAAAGGCTGGCTCAGGATGGTTGACAGAAAGCTTAAATCTGGTCTTGGTAACTGCCTTTTGAAAATGTATGTAGTTTTGAGTGACATAGACTTGTCATTTAGTACCATGCAGTCTAAATTCAACAGGATTACTGTTATGTCTGTCCAGCTGTCAAAGTCTGGCTATCAATTTCAGTCTTACTGCGTCATCACAGTCTGTCTCCCTGTCCCCTCCATGTCTGTAAATCTGTATTATAAAAAAAATAACTCTCTACAAGAGATTATTGAGATGAGTTTGAATTATTGACCTTTGTAAATGGATTTATGCTCTAGGCCAAATAATTATTTTAAAGTCACAGTGGGGGGCTATGTACTAAAATTGGAGAGTGAAAAAACTGGTGCAACTCTGCACAGAAACCAATCAGCTTCCAGTTTGTATTGCCAAAGCTTAATTGAAAAAGCTGAAGTTAGAAGCTGATTGGCTACCATGCACAGCTGCACCTGATTCTCTAGTGCTCTAGTTTTAGTAAATCTACCCAATTTGTCCATAGTTAACACTAATAGCTACACATTAGATTGGAGTATGCCAAATCCAGTACCAAAGGGCTATTGAGAGGTTGTACTTTTAAAACATCCGTGTATTTGCAAATAAGTATTTATTGGATACAGTCTAAAAGAAGAACATTTATTTCACATGGGATATTTCACGGTGAAGGGAATTTGGCCAGCTTAAACAACATTGCCAAAAAAAAGATACAAGTTTCAGTCTTACTTGAAAACATTTTGATCCAATAAATTAATCTCCCCAATTAAGTCCAATCACACAATTCAGAACCTTTGCACAGGGTCGTTGTTCTGGTTAGGACAAATCGTATGCAAAAACATCATAGGCACACTGAAGTTTTTATTGCTAGAAAGGGGCAGGGGATTATTTTGTGTATTATTTCTTATACATGCATTTGCGAGATAAGACCATTTTTAGAGACTATAAAGCCTACTTGAAAGTTGTGGTTATTTCTGGTATGAGAGGCTCCTAAGCAAATGACTGCAATTATTTTGCAAAGTTTTTTTTTTCTATATCCATTAGCATATTGATGTGGACCAGAGCATAATGCCACCTACAAATTTTCAGCGAATATATTATATAAAACATTTGCATATCATAATTAGCTAATGTTTCTGTAGTCCACAAAAGCCAGTTAACATTCACAATATGATGTGCATGAATCTGGCAGTAACACTCTATCTTGTCTACTGATGAGAGATGGTGCTAAATTATACTACATTTGTACAGCAATGTCTCTAATGACCAGTAAATAGTTGGGGAGATATGAAATTGGAAACTTAGTAATAGTATTTTTCCCATGAGCCTTTGCCCTTCTCATTCTTTCTAAACTGGTTCAATGCCATTGAAAATAAAATAACTGAGTTTAGATAAAACTAAACCTGAACTTTGGGGGTTTTGTCCAAAAAAGGTTAGCAAAAGTTAAAGGATTTTTCACCAGTATTACCCCTGGTCTCCCTGGACCTGATCTTTTCCCATTTACTGACTTACTATGACTTTTTCCACATTGTGTCTTCGTGTAGAGGTGGCCATCTCAGTAGGAGAACAGAGCTTTGCCTCTTTATGTCAGAGTAGCCCCATGATGACTGATGATCTGAATACTGGTGGAGGGATTTTTCATAAGCAGCAGGAGATGTGCAGGAAGCCCAGAACAAAAGAAGCAGAAGCAGGGTGAACCTCACAATAAAGCTCCTCCACCAAGAAAAACAGTGAGCAGATCATGACTGCTGAGGCGCAATGATCCCAGGTACCCCTTACTACAAAATGGTGTACATAAACCTCCCCCCTTGCCCCTTCATCTCAATAAATAAACACTCTTACAGCCATTAAGTTGGAAAGGGCAAGGCCACAGCTTAATTAAAGCAAACATAACATTTTCAACATTCAACATTTTATAACCAGTGCCAGTCACAGTTGTACTGTGAGCACAATTCCAAAAGGGGGGAGGGGCCTGTCCTTACCATAAGTGCTGGACAGGCCGCCTACTTCCGGTGTCCATAAAGGGCATGGCCCACGACGGCCATTTTCTGCTGGCAAGGTCAAGAAAACTGCAGCAAGCTGTGACATACCATAACAAAAAAGGGGCGGGAGGGTGGGCAGCTCTTCCCAGCGCTCTTTCAAAAAGACCCAAAATTCCCTGGGGCGATCCCTTTTATCTGAGCTCAGACCCAACTCATCCCCAACTAAACAATCCTTCCGTGACCACCGCCTTGTCCAGTACCTGGCCATGCCCCCATCAGTCAAGGCTCTCTTTCTCTAAGGGGCTCAAGAGGCCTTCATTATACTACAAGGAAGTGGTGCCTTCATTGTTTGGCAATTTACAGCAGCTGCATATTGAAATTTAAAGGTTGATTTTTTTACATCATATTTGGCTTCCATGGCAAAGAATATTTTACTTGGCTGACTGTTTTATCTTAGGTGGCATAGATGGTGGCCATGCAGGCTTTCTCATTACAGCACTGGGGATGATCATCTGATTATCATAATAGCAGAGTGTCCCAGTTTACACTCATTTTAGAAATGAGCCATATGAACTTATACCTTACACATCAAGAATTTTATAATTCATTAATCCACATTTATTACTTTAACAATTTTATTCAGGACACTATTCTTATAAATCCAGCATTCTCAACTTTTAGGACTGTAAATCTGTTTTCAATGTAAAATTCTATTATGCATACAGAATATTAACATTGGCTATTAACAGTGAATACAGAGTGAACCAGTAGGCCTTGCTTGTTTTCTATTTGCATTAAAGCACAGGGATTTGTCACTATGCAAAACGCCTTGAATTAAACACCATATGGAGGTACCTAACAAGTCATTTCATTGGGGTACAATTTACACATTTTTAGGAAATGATAAAAAAATAGTGAATTTTATAAAAAAAAAAAAATTGTATATGATAAAAATCTCTCCGTACGTTTAGAAGATTGGCAATATAAACAAATGGTTTATTAAACAGTATATTGAGAAAATTGTAAAATGTAAATTCAAAATAATTTTACATTTTTCTTAAAGACCCCCAGCTATTCTAGTAAAACTTTAGATCCCACAGCTATTTAAAGTGAAAACATATTGATGTCGAAGACATTACGCTATTTAATTTCAAATGGTAATTTTGTTTTAGTAAGATAAAAGTATATGTAAACAATACATTTATCTTTTTCAGTACATTTTGGACTGTTAAATATACCATTGAAAGTGTTTTGGTATATTCATATATGGTAAGATAAGGTTATAAGACAAGGCAAAAAAAAACCTGTTAATTATGCTAAAAAAATCTTGTTAATTAATAATTTCCTGTGTTTTTTGCTTCTACTGACTGCTATCAATTACATTGTTCCCTGCCAAGTCTGAGGACTACACCACACCCTTCAATGTTATGGAAAATAAAAAAGGAGTTGATACAACGATTATGGTATCAACAAACCTTGTCCTATGTAAGAAAGCTGTTTCCTTGCTGCATTACAACATATCTGCTTGCCAAATCATGGTCCTTCAGCGAATATTTAGTACAGTCCACAGACACAATGAGAAGACATAAGAAAACTAAAACAATTTACTGACTAATGTCTTTTCAAGCCTTGTAGACCTTAAACCTTGACAGTCCACTTTAATAGGACAGCCAATCCAAGTATAAACCATCAAACAAGTCATGAAGAAAATGTGTTTGTGTATGAATATACTTTTTTCTGTAATATAAAAAAGTCTGTAGACAGGTTGTAAATGACTTCATGCATATAAAAAAGAAAGATGAGCAAAGCTACCTCTACCACACTGTGTTGTAAGTGTGAGTGTCCCAGTTATTTACACATTATCACTTCCTCTAATAAGGGGAACACTGGCGTAGCCAATAACAGGCATATACAAAAGAAAGGTTGTTGCCCCAACAGGTAGACCAAGAGGTGGTGACCCCTGGGACAACCAAGAGGCTACTATGACAGTGACGGACAATCTGTGTAGTAAAAAATTAAGTTTAATAAATAGTTTATAATGTACATAATATATATGATACACATGGGACAATGATACAATTATGATACTGAAAAGCTAAATTAGCTATAGTGATAACCTATATAAGTTGACCGGCCACAAAACATGCACGTATGAGACTAGTTCATATTACGTGCATCAAACAGCACAATGAAGACACAAACAATGACAAACATACAGGACAAAAATAACAGTGGCAGTCCGGACGCCAGGTGAGAAACTTTTGCTGCCAAATCTAATCGGAAATCCGATATGGTATGTATGGCGGATGGCCTTGTATATAATTGGAGAGAATTGGCAGCAAGAGTACCCCTGCAGTGGATAACTAAAGTACACAGATCTAGATTGGATGGAGGACTTAATCTTGCATCTATGAACCTGATGGCAAAGTCAGTGAAGGTTCACATATGTAGTGAAGTATGGGCTTGCGCTTAAAATAAATCTATAACTTGAAAAAAAGTTAGAAAAAATTGTAGATGATGAAAGTTCATCTAGGCTGCCCTGCTTGCAAGATGGGTATATAATGCTGTTCCTATTTAGGATTGCTAAGACTCCAATGTGTGAAGCGGTTTGATGCAGGATTTGATGAAGGGGTTTTATATGCTATCACTGCAGTTCTATGTTATAGGCTTCCATATTTCAGCATAATATGTGGGAACAGGGTAATGGAACGGTCTTACCGGCACAGTTCACTAGTTCACCAAGATCCGGAGTCCGTTGGCTACTGGCTGCCTCCTTGCTATTGTGTGATGCAGTCGCTGCAGTTGGCGTCTGTAAACTGTCAGATACGCCAGTATACAACAGCATACATGGAGGATGGTACCGCCGTGCCGTCCGGTTATGTGATGCTGTTCCCGCTGGTCTGCTGAGCTGACAGATCCAGCTAGATGCTTCTGGAAGTGGTCTGTGTGTGGCTTCAGTGCGCACCAAGGGTTTAGTGCTTCCCGGTATTCATCTGGAGCATCCGCTCACTTTCGTTCCCGCAGGTCGCCGCTTCGGTTTCCCACTGCTATGGGGCATGGAGAGGGTGGCGTCCGGAGCCGTGATGACGTCAACGCGTTTCGTAGTGTTGATACGTAACTTCGTCTGGACGGTGGGAGACAGGCGTGCGTCGCTCCTTTATATGCTATCGGCGCACGCCTGTCTCCCATTGATTTGAAGAGTAGAAAAATACGGAGTTCCGCTAGATAGACTTGGGTGTCATTTCAGTGCTGAATGCCTCAATCCAATCTGACAAACACACATAAAGCCCTACACATATAACAAGACATACATAAAATTACTGTGTAAGTATATTGAATAACAAATAGAAATTAGCAACTATATCTCTCATGATTCACAGAGACCATCTAAGTGAAATAGAAAAACTTAAACAATAAGAGTCCCCAGGTATATATGGTGTTTAACCAAATAATACAATTTAATTTAATTTGAAGGGGGAATAATATATTATGGGTGACCCTACTTAGTGAATGCTTATGATGAGATCGCGACTCTGCATATGTAGTTTTTGTTTCTGGTGCTCCGTACAGGGCCCATATTCCAAAAGGGGGCTGTAAAGGACCCTATATGGACTGACAGCAGAGAAAGTCTGGAAGACCAAGAGATGTAGTGTATAAAGTATAGGTGAAAAATCAGCTCGGGAAGGCAGACATAGGCGATTATGTCAAAGCGAGTCTTGACAGAAGGAAACGGAAAAGGAAAGAGGGGGGATAGTAGAAGAACATGTACTTATACGTCCTCCTGCGATATTAGAGACAAGAGCAGAGAGAGGGGGTTCACGTCCCATGGGGCGTATAGTATGTATGCCATGCAGTATGTATTTTGTTCTACAAGGCTGATATACATATGTGCTGAGGACAAGACCCGGTTAGTATATACAAGACTAGATCATAATATAATAAGGATTTGATCGGGAGAGGGGGGGGGAAAAAAGAAAATGGAAACTGACAGTTTACTGGTCCAGAAAGGGTTGCATGCTTAGTTCAGTGTTCATGCCAAGAGGCATGAGAGTTTTAAGGGTGAAGATCCACCACTTTTCTTTCTGGAGAAGTATCCTGTCAAAGTCACCCCTTCTCGTGGGCAGATGCAGGGCATATATGCCCTTAATCTTCATTCCATCCGGTTTGCCTTGATGGAATTCCGCAAAATGCTGTGCTACCGGACTCTCCTGTTTAGGTTCTCTGTCCCTATCTTTCTCTTTTTTGATTTCTCGCAGGTGCTCGCCTATTCGAGTTCTAAGTTGCCTTTTGGTTTTCCCTATGTACATCTTTTTACAGGGACATGTTATCATGTAGATAACTCGTTCGGTCGAACAGTTAATGAGATCCCTGATTTCGTACTCTTTGGATCCAGTAGCATCCATAAATGTGCGTGTTCTGTCAACGAAAGGACAGACTTGACATCTCGTACAGGGGAACATACCCAAACTTCGTGGGTACTCAGACAGCCACGTTTTGTTGGGCTGTCTGACATATTCGGATTGGACCAGGATATCGCCCAGATTTTTCGCTCTACGGGCCACCATTTTTGGGCGCTCACCGACAATGTCTGCTAAGCTTCTATTGCTGGTGAGGATACCCCAATGTTTGGAAAGTATTTCTCTTACCTTGTCCCATTGGGAGCCAAAGGTAGTAATCAGCCTCACTGGTCCACTCTCACCTTTTTGGTTGGTGTTACTGTCATGTGGTTTTTTAGAAAGAAGACTTTTTCTACTGCGTGCAGCTACTTTTCGTTTCGCTGTCTTGATTTGTCGGTGAGAATACCCTCTTTCCCGAAATCTTGCATACAGTTCTTTTCCTTCTATTTGAAAGGTGGAGTTTTCCGAGCAGTTACGTTTGATCCTGATGAATTCCCCCATTGGGATCCCGTTTTTCTGCCATTGTGGATGGTGGCTTTCCGCCTGTAACAAGGTGTTTGCTGCGGTATCTTTCCTGTAAGTGCTTGTACAGATCCTACCGTGTTTTAAGCCTATTTTTAGGTCCAGAAAGGAGATTTGGACTCTATCAAAGGTGTAAGTGAGTCTGATATTTCGTTCATTTACATTCAACTCTTTGATGAAGTCATGGAGGTTCTCAATGTCGCCCTTCCAGATCACAAATACGTCGTCAATGTATCGTAGCCAAGTGTGTACATGACCACGATACATTGTAGAGTTATAGACATCCCTTTCTTCCCAAAGGCCCAGATGCAGGCATGCATAGGCCGGGGCCCATGCTGCCCCCATGGAGGTTCCCTTGATCTGCTGGTAGAAGTGTGAGGCAAATTGGAAATAGTTGTGACGTAGTGCAAACTCTAGAAGGTCCAAAAGAAATTCGTTTTGTTGTCCCAATAGTGGGAAACATTTATTCAGGAAGAACCTTACAGCATCAATCCCCACTTGATGTGGGATTGAAGTATAGAGTGACTCTACGTCAATTCCAATTAACCACACTTCACCCTCATCGACTTGTATTTCAGATATTTTGGACAGTACATCACGGGTATCCTGGACATATGAACTTAGTCCATGGACCATCTCCTTTAGTAGGCAGTCCAAATATCCACCGATTCTGTCCAAAGGACCTCTAATCGCTGAAACAATTGGGCGACCGGGGGGCTTTTGGAGAGATTTATGTAGTTTGGGGATGCAGTAGAATGTCGGGATGTTGTAGTCTACCACCATGAGGTAGTTAGATTCCTTTTTTAGAATAAGACCTGATTCCACTGCATCATCCAGTTTGCTATTTAGCTCTCCAACTACTCTTGGGAAAGGATCACATCCCAGTTTACGGTATGTTTCATGGTCTCCCAAGAGGCGCTTGACTTCTATTTCGTAGTCTTCATTATTCATTAGGACCACGTTCCCCCCTTTGTCACTTTTTTTGATAGTTATTTCCTTGGCATTTTTTAGTTCCATGAGGGCTTTACGTTCATTTTTGGAGAGGTTATCCTGGTTGTCAATTTGCCATGGAAGTCCCTCCAAGTCCCTCTTTACTACTTCAAGGAAAATATTAAGCCAACGATTTTTGTTAAATGGGGGCATTTTACTAGATTTAATGTTTAAGTTGGCTTTTCTCAAGGATGGTGAGCTGATTTCAGGGATACCTTCCGACTCTTCCAGTAAGGCATTGAGAGTCTCCAATGCCTGCTGGTCTGTCGGGTCCACTTGTAAATTAGTAGTTGCAGCATCGGTATTTCCGGATTGATATAGAGATCGAAAAAAGACCTTCCTTAAAAATAGGACCACGTCCTTGTACACCGTGAATTCCTCCATGTTAGAGGCTGGGGAGAAAGATAAACCTCGTTGGAGTAGTTGGACATGTCTCTGCTCAAGATGAAAAGATGACAGGTTAACTACTTTTTTATCCTCCATCATAGTAGTACTAGAGGTCTGACAGTTCACTGATTCTTGCTCCTTGTTCGATAGCCTCCCTTTCCCCACTTTTGGGGTTTTCCTCTCTGAGATGTCTCCAAACGGGTTTTCTGTGGTTGTGGGTCTCCCTGTGAGGGGACGTGGGACGTGCCGCCCCCAGCCCCCTCTTTCTCTAAAAAAGTCACGGTACGTTGTGGATTTTCGTCCTCCTGCTCAGATGGGGATTCCACTCTCCTGTTACGTGAGTGTGAGCCCACCCGCCTTCTTGAGGATCCACTCCTGCCTCTTCGAATGGTGAGGTCAAATACCTGGCCACTTTCGAAGTCAAGGAGGTCCCGTCTGTATTTGGACTGCTTGGTGGTCTTTAGATTTTTTTGTACCTTTTCAATTTCCTTTTTTAGAGTTTCATTTTGTTTGTTAAACTCTTCTTCTTCCTTTAATGAGTCCAAGGTCTTAGCACTTTCTTCAATTAAAACACGTAATTCAATTAGTTGGGTCTTTTCCTCCTCCACGATTAAGGCCATGACCGCTAGGCCATGGTTAATGCAGAGGTCTTTCCATTTGGCAAGGAACCTTTCATTGTGTAAATGTTCCGCTGGGATGGTTTTTTCCCTTAGGCCCCTAGGTACAATCTTATGGTCAATATATGTCTCAAGGAACGAGATATCCCACTTTCTATTTAAGTGTTTGGTTACTAGTTTTCTATGCTCTTTGAAACCAATTTTTATCTCCTCATCCTTACTTGTAAGTTGGGAGATATTTTTATCAAAGGCTTGCCTGATTTCTATGTCAATGTCTTCACCAAGCGTGAAGGCCATTAAATAATAATAAGTTATGTATGAATGTAATACAAAATAATAACGTCTGTCTGGTGTTGCGGGCTATGGGTGACGTGAAAGAAAAGAAAAAAAGGGAGGGGGGGGGGGAAAGGGGGCCGTAAATGTAAGGTCAATTGAAAATAGGTTATGTGTGGTTTGGAGTGCTTATGCTCAGAAGGATCACAAGAAAATCCAAAAACTGCATGCATATAAAAAAGAAAGATGAGCAAAGCTACCTCTACCACACTGTGTTGTAAGTGTGAGTGTCCCAGTTGGTGAACTAGTGAACTGTGCCGGTAAGACCGTTCCATTACCCTGTTCCCACATATTATGCTGAAATATGGAAGCCTATAACATAGAACTGCAGTGATAGCATATAAAACCCCTTCATCAAATCCTGCATCAAACCGCTTCACACATTGGAGTCTTAGCAATCCTAAATAGGAACAGCATTATATACCCATCTTGCAAGCAGGGCAGCCTAGATGAACTTTCATCATCTACAATTTTTTCTAACTTTTTTTCAAGTTATAGATTTATTTTAAGCGCAAGCCCATACTTCACTACATATGTGAACCTTCACTGACTTTGCCATCAGGTTCATAGATGCAAGATTAAGTCCTCCATCCAATCTAGATCTGTGTACTTTAGTTATCCACTGCAGGGGTACTCTTGCTGCCAATTCTCTCCAATTATATACAAGGCCATCCGCCATACATACCATATCGGATTTCCGATTAGATTTGGCAGCAAAAGTTTCTCACCTGGCGTCCGGACTGCCACTGTTATTTTTGTCCTGTATGTTTGTCATTGTTTGTGTCTTCATTGTGCTGTTTGATGCACGTAATATGAACTAGTCTCATACGTGCATGTTTTGTGGCCGGTCAACTTATATAGGTTATCACTATAGCTAATTTAGCTTTTCAGTATCATAATTGTATCATTGTCCCATGTGTATCATATATATTATGTACATTATAAACTATTTATTAAACTTAATTTTTTACTACACAGATTGTCCGTCACTGTCATAGTAGCCTCTTGGTTGTCCCAGGGGTCACCACCTCTTGGTCTACCTGTTGGGGCAACAACCTTTCTTTTGTATGTAAATGACTTCAGTATGCTAGAATGGTAACAGTAGTTGTAGCTGAAAAAAAACAATCTCTTTCAGGTTAACTATATACATCGAAAGAAAGAAAGTTACCACTCCAGGTGGATTGTGTTAGGATGATCAGTATGGTCTCAGAAGATCAAGGGTGCTGGCAATGCACAAGGCAACAAATGGAAAGAGAAAATATGGATGCATTTCGCACTATAAATTAGTGCTTAATCATAAGCTATGATTAAGCACTAATTTATAGTGTGAAACGCGTCAGCTGTTTTACTCCCGTGTTGTGTGCTGTGACTTGTAGTGCATTTTTCCTTATTTAAATAAAGACAACCATCAAGGTTGTTTGGAGTGCGGCTGTCCATATTTTCTTTTTCCATTTGTTAACTATATGTATCGCAAGGGTTTTAGAAAAAAAATCTGCAGATTCATACCTTCCCCTTTTCTGAACAAATAACTTTTTTTTTTACAATGAACTTTCTCAAACGGATTTTTGAATGTGCCTTCATTAAAATCACCCCAAAAAATAAAAAAACAAACAAAAATGAAACACCTATCACCAATCACATGAGCAGAAAACATATTTATATCAGAAGAAATTAATGCTTTCCTTTAACCCTTTCATGGTCAGATGTCATTGATGGCTATAAGCTTAGACCAGAGATGGCAAACCTTGGAACCCCACATGTTTTCGAACTATATTTCCCATGATGCTCATGCACTTTGCAGTGTAAATGAGCATCATGTGAAATGTAATTCTAAAACATCTGGGGTGCCAAGGTTCACCACCACTGGCCTAGACCAATGTTTGCAGTATCAGTATGAGTTTGGTTTACCTGAGAATTAACTTTCATATCTAAATGTGAGACCTTTTTAGGACATGTATGACTTTTATTTGGCACCTGCTTTTATTTTTATGTTTATGCTGTAACTGTATCTGGCAGTGATAGTATTAAACAAATTATCAGTGCCATCTACAGCCAGAAATTGTATTACCACTTTTGATAACACTAAAATTATTACAAGTCCCCAAATTTTGATCCATCTATGGGCAAGCTGGTTGTACAGAGGTCGATCTCTTGATTGACTTTTGTACAACCATCCTGACTTTGTTTACCTCGATTAGTGCCTTCAACACTGCCAGGAACACTGAACATTGTATTCTGACAATGGGGAACTTTCCCCACCGTCAGAATACATTAGCTCTACAGGATTCCCCCACCCACATCTACATCCCCCACCCATCATCTACAGTGAGGGAAAAAAGTATTTGATCCCCTGCTGATTTTAAACTTTTTGTCCACTGACAAAAAAATTATCAGTCTATAATTTTAATGGTAGGTGTATTTTAACAGTGAGAGACAGAATAACAACAAAAAAATCCAGAAAAACACATTTCAAAAAAGTTATAAATTGATTTGGAGAAAGCACATAAAAATCCTCAATGATAATAAATAAACATTTGGTAAATAAAAGCAGCAACTCTCCTGTAAATAAACAAAAGAGCAAGGTACAAATATAAAAATAGAATCGCGCTAAAAACCCAGCATAATCATAATTCAGCAGTCTATAACCAGTGTTGATAACTAAGGGCTTATTCTTATGATCCATCCACCAATTCCACGAGTGAGTTCCACCACCATAAGAGAAAAGATGTCTCCTTACCAGATATTGATGACCCTCCGTTACAGAGGGTCATAGCATCCCCGTAACAGCTCTTAATCTTCACCCGAAATCAAGCAATGCATCCAGCGTCCGGTATGCTCATAGCCATTGACTCCACTTGAACCAGTGTATGGGTAATTTTCATAAAAGAGAAAGGCTCCATATAGTGTAAAACCTTCAATAATTTTATTAAGCTAAAAAAGATTGCACTTACAGCATCCGAAAAAACAAACAGCCTTAAGTCTGGTGTACCGGCCGCGCACATCCAGACAGACCTGTCCTTCCAGGGAATGATGGAGATACAGTACGAGGTGACGTCAGCGCGTCGCTCCGCCCCAAAAATAAAATTGATTTGCATTTTAATGGGTGAAATAAGTATTTGACCCCTTTGCAAAACATGACTTAGTACTTGGTGGTAAAACCCTTGTTGACGATCAGAGAGGTCTGAAATTTCTTGTAGTTGGCCACCAGGTTTAAACACATCTCAGGAGGGATTTTGTCCCTCTCCTCTTTGCAGATTCTCTCCAAGTCATTAAGGTTTCGAGGCTGACATTTGGTAACTCAAACCTTCAGCTCCTTCCACATATTTTTTATGGGATTAAGGTCTGGAGACTGGCAAGGCCACTCCAGAACCCTATTGTGCTTCTTCTTGAGCCACTCCTTTCTTGCCTTGGACATGTGTTTTGAGTTATTGTCATGCTGGAATACCCATCCACGATCCATTTTCAATGTCTTGGCTGCGGGAAGGAGGTTCTCACCCAATATATTATGATACATGGCCCATCCATCGTTCCTTTGAAGTTTTCCTGTCCCCTTAGTAGAAAAACACCCCCAAAGCATAATGCTTACACCTCCATGTTTGACGGTAGGGATGGTGTTCTTGGGGTCATAGGCAGCATTCCTTTTCCTCCAAACACGGCAAGTTGAGTTGATGCCAAAGAGCTCAAATTTGGTCTCTATTGACCACAACACTTTCACCCAGTTCTGTTCTGAATCATTCAGATGTTCATTAGCAAACTTCAGACGGGTCTGTACATGTGCTTTCATGAGCAGGGAGACCTTGCGGGCACTGCATGATTTCAGTCCTTCACAACGTAGTGTGTTATCAAATGTTTTCTTGGTGACTATGGTCCCAGCTGCCTTGAGATCATTGATAAGATTCTCCTGTGTAGTTTTGGGCTTATTCCCCACCGTTCTCATTATCACTAAAAATACGAGGTGAGATCTTGCATGGAGCCCCAGACCCCAAGAAATTTATAGTTATTCTCTGTTTCTTCCATTTGCGAATAATGGCACCAACTGTTGTCACCCTCTCACCAAGCTGCTTGATGATGGTCTTGTAGCCTATTCCAGTTTTGTGTGGGTCTACAATCTTGTCCCTGACATCCTTGGACAGCTCTTTGGTCTTGGCCATTGTGTAGAGATTGGAACCTGATTGATTGCTTCTGTGGACAGGTGTGTTTTATGAAGATAACAAGCTGAGCATAGGAGCACTCCCTTTAAGAGAGTGCGCCTAATCTCAGCTTGTTACCTGTATAGAAGACACCTGGGAGCCAGAGATCTTGCTGATTGATAGGGTATCAAATAATTATTTTACTCATTAAAATACAAATCAATTTATAACTTTTTTTGAAATGTGATTTTATGGATATTTTTCTTGTTATTTTATATCTCACTGTTAAAATAAACCTAACATTAAAATTATAGAATGGTCATTTCTTTGTCAGTGGGCAAATGTACAAAATCAGCAGGGAATAAAATACTTGTTTCCCTCACTGCATGGCCTGCTTAACTTACATCTCAGGAACTACTCTGCTTCCGGATTTTCAGTGGGACAGAAGCTGTCAGTGTCGGCTAGTGGCTCTCAAAGGGATGATGTTTGTTAAAGTACTCCCAGTATGAGGCATTGGGCTGGGGAACATTCATATACAGATTTCAGGCAGGAAGGGGTTAAAACACTATTAAAATATTAGGATAATAGGTGTATTATACAAACTCAATGGTATTGAAATCACCCACGTTTCGCTTCAGATATTTCTATTCAAAAATTATTCTTTGTTAAAATGCATTCTTGATATAATCAGAAATGAGTCAAAGAGTTGAATCTAAGACTATGTAGAAGATTAGTAAATACTATGCGGGGATAATTTTGACAAATTTAAGTATACAGTACAGCTGCACAAAAATAAAAATATGCATCTGATGTGATAATTGCAGTGAAAACATGACATTGAAAATTTACGTAAAGCTGACTCATACTTTACTCATCTGAGAAATAGGACATGTGCTTGTTTTTATGTTGACCACCTCTCCTGGGTAGGTGCCATCTGTCTAGCTTCAGACAGCTTCAGATGGAACACAGCTTTCCACTGCCAGACAAATATAAGAACGAATGGGCAAATCTGCCCTGGCTCGATTTACTAATCCGCTTTAAAATTCAGCCAACCTGAATTCAACAGCAAACCCCATTTAAGTTTATGAAGGGTAAGTCCTGTAATTACATTCTCAAAGTTTTTAGGACTTATGGAAAAACACTGTAAAAAATAAAAAAATAAAGGTATTAGCATTGCTATGGGAAACATGAAAAAAATAAGGGTATATTCTTACTTAAAGCGGATGTCCACTGAAAAAAAAAATATTAAAAGTCAGCAGCTACAAATACTGCAGCTGCTGACTTTTATTATCGGCACACTTACCTGTCCTGGAGTCCAGCACTGTCCGCATCAGAGGACGAGCGATCACTCGTCACTCTGCTGCCCCCCGCCATCCTAGGTGAGGGAACCAGAAAGTGAAGCACTCCAGCTTCACTGCCCGGTTCCCTACAGCACATGCGCGAGTCGCGCTGCGCCTGCTGACTGGCTTCAGCTGTGCTCTGGGAGCCGAGTGTTCCCAGAACACAATGGGGGGGGGCGCAGACTGTGTGGCCAGAAGTGGGTGCAAATACCTGTCTTTAGACAGGTATCTGCACCCACCTCCCCCTGAAAGGTGTCAAATGTGACACGGGAGGGGGGGAGGGTTTCGATCAGCGGGAGTTCCACTTTAGGGTGGAGCTCCGCTTTAACATTGAAAATACAGAAATCCTTTAAATAAAATGCTTTGGGGAGGCAATAAAGTTGTTGGTAATAAAAAAGGGGGGAACAAATGCACATACCAAAGGGAAATAATCTAAAACCTAAAATAAATAGCAGCAGCCACCTAAAAATGTTCACACATAAATAATAATATTAAAAAGAAGGTAGGGGGTGCTCACTGACTGAATAACTATGTAACTAAATGGGTGAACAGAAGGATAATTGATAAGATAAAAACTGATCAATTAATAAAATGTCCAAACAAATCCAAAACATGCAATTCCAGTGCAAAAATAAACCAAGTGGACAAGTGAAAAAAAAAAAGTGAAATAGGCAATCAGTAATCTATAAAAGGTAGGTGGATAAAAATACAGTAAATAAATTAATAGATACATGTGCAACTGACATCAATCAATGTGCATAAAAGTGCAAAAGTGGAAAAGTCTGATACAAAATAAAAAACATTAGTGGCCACCATTGTATAGGAAGAATCCCTTCAGTTCTCCCACAGAGAGGAGTTTATCTCCCATGGTTGAGACCCAGGTTCTTTCATTCTATTACTAGGGTAGGACCCACTAATTCGGGGTACTTTGTCGCAGTAAGTGGGCTTAGCACTATATGATTATATAGTGTGACCAAACCCCCGTATTTTTGAATATGTTCAGGTGTTTTTAACTAGCCTTGCAGGATAAATGTCATTTTTGCATGTGTGCGCTATAATCTGTTTTGTACTGTATTTGGTCTTATAGCAGCACCAGCTTAGATGTATAGCATTTTTTGGGTGTGCCCACCAAGTATCTTTTTGTATTTTGTATAGACCCTGACCAGGTCTCTTGGCTGGAGCACCCCTCCCCCTCTTCATTACCTCACATTAGTGGCCACCATTGTATAGGGAGAATCCCTTCAGTTCTCCCACAGAGAGGAGTTTATCTCCCATGGTTGAGACCCAGGTTCTTTCATTCTATTACTAGGGTAGGACCCACTAATTCGGGGTACTTTGTCGCAGTAAGTGGGCTTAGCACTATATGATTATATAGTGTGACCAAACCCCCGTATTTTTGAATATGTTCAGGTGTTTTTAACTAGCCTTGCAGGATAAATGTCATTTTTGCATGTGTGCGCTATAATCTGTTTTGTACTGTATTTGGTCTTATAGCAGCACCAGCTTAGATGTATAGCATTTTTTGGGTGTGCCCACCAAGTATCTTTTTGTATTTTGTATAGACCCTGACCAGGTCTCTTGGCTGGAGCACCCCTCCCCCTCTTCATTACCTCACATTAGTGGCCACCATTGTATAGGAAGAATCCCTTCAGTTCTCCCACAGAGAGGAGTTTATCTCCCATGGTTGAGACCCAGGTTCTTTCATTCTATTACTAGGGTAGGACCCACTAATTCGGGGTACTTTGTCGCAGTAAGTGGGCTTAGCACTATATGATTATATAGTGTGACCAAACCCCCGTATTTTTGAATATGTTCAGGTGTTTTTAACTAGCCTTGCAGGATAAATGTCATTTTTGCATGTGTGCGCTATAATCTGTTTTGTACTGTATTTGGTCTTATAGCAGCACCAGCTTAGATGTATAGCATTTTTTGGGTGTGCCCACAAAGTATCTTTTTGTATTTTGTATAGACCCTGACCAGGTCTCTTGGCTGGAGCACCCCTCCCCCTCTTCATTACCTCACATTAGTGGCCACCATTGTATAGGGAGAATCCCTTCAGTTCTCCCACAGAGAGGAGTTTATCTCCCATGGTTGAGACCCAGGTTCTTTCATTCTATTGCTAGGGTAGGACCCACTAATTCGGGGTACTTTGTCGCAGTAAGTGGGCTTAGCACTATATGATTATATAGTGTGACCAAACCCCCGTATTTTTGAATATGTTCAGGTGTTTTTAACTAGCCTTGCAGGATAAATGTCATTTTTGCATGTGTGCGCTATAATCTGTTTTGTACTGTATTTGGTCTTATAGCAGCACCAGCTTAGATGTATAGCATTTTTTGGGTGTGCCCACCAAGTATCTTTTTGTATTTTGTATAGACCCTGACCAGGTCTCTTGGCTGGAGCACCCCTCCCCCTCTTCATTACCTCACATTAGTGGCCACCATTGTATAGGAAGAATCCCTTCAGTTCTCCCACAGAGAGGAGTTTATCTCCCATGGTTGAGACCCAGGTTCTTTCATTCTATTACTAGGGTAGGACCCACTAATTCGGGGTACTTTGTCGCAGTAAGTGGGCTTAGCACTATATGATTATATAGTGTGACCAAACCCCCGTATTTTTGAATATGTTCAGGTGTTTTTAACTAGCCTTGCAGGATAAATGTCATTTTTGCATGTGTGCGCTATAATCTGTTTTGATACAAAATAAAGTCTTCAAAAAAGTTCATATTTCATACTGATGTGCAATAAACTCAAAGTGCAAGCAGGCAATCTTCACAGGATCACAGTGATTAAAAAGTGCAGGTACTGTTTTTCTTCCAGTGCAGGTGCTAAAAACTGTTTCCCCCAGCCCCTCACCTTATTAGGCATAAAATAAAAGCCTTGCTGCAATATCTCTTTAGGACTGGTTACTGCTCTCTTCTCAGAGTTTCTCTGCAAAAACCAGCAAGAAGCTTGATGGGTTGTTTTTTTTTGCCCAGGAAACCGGTCGTGTGTACACTTTTCGACGAGGAAACCAACGAGGATCTCGTCGGGCCAAAAAGAGAACATGTTCTCTATTTCCTTGACGGCAATGGGAAAATTTGGCTCGCCGAGATCCTCGGCGGCTTCACAAGGAACTTGACGAGCAAAACGATGTGTTTTGCCCGTCGAGTTTCTCGGCCGTGTGTACGAGGCCTCATTGCCGACCCAGCTCCTGATTTCCCATGCACAGCAGGCTTACACACACAATATTCCTGATGAGATCCAATAATCCACAGATCCAAAGCTCCAAACATGGCCAGCCTTCTCACATCAGCTCAAATCAACATGGAGGAGAGAAAGCTGTTTGTGGTGTTACAGAACTATATGATTTTCATGGACAGTCTTAGCATCAGCGAACACTGCCAGCACTTAGTAAGTGCCAGCACTTATTTGACTATGGAATTGATTTTTTTGTTATACAAATAACTTGGCTTACATACAGCAGCAACACCCCCATCTAATTTATTTCAGTTTAAAAAAAAAAAACAGTTTTTTTTCAAGTAGTTTCAGTAAGTGACACGTTTTTTCATTAAATGTGAATAGACTGCTTTGACTGGCACATACAAATTGGAGGCTGTGCCTGTCCTTGATGCAAAACTGTCTTGCAACAGGCCAATTTCTATCAAACTCTTATGAAAAATATAAAGGTCGCAGATGCTACAGTAATGTAAAATAATACAGTGAAACATTTTTAACGAGGAAGAATTGGCCAAAATGTACTAGAAAAAAAAGAGTACAGGCCGGTGATTTACTACAAAAACTGCAGCGTAACATTGTTCATAAGTAGGTCAATTGTATTTAACAATGCATTTTACTACATGCATTCAGATACTTCAGTAGTACACAAAGAACGAATGTTGGGTGGCATTGGCTGGTTCAATAGAAACCAGCCAACATTCAGCCCGTGTGTACTGCAGGCAGTCCGGCCATTCGGCTCACTTTTATTATGACCGGAGTGATCTGGCAGGGGGCGTCCCCCTGTCAAAACACAATAGAACAGCAGGGGGAGATCACCTTACTAACATTTCGTAGTTAGTACAGCAGCTCCGACCTGAGCTGTTTTTTTTGTTTAGCCCGCTGGGTTGAAAAAAAAAAAAAAAAACGGTAGATTGTACGAGACTTAAAGTTATTGTAAAGTCAGAAGTATTTTTTTTATCTTAATGTTTATCATTAAGATAAAAAAGCCTTCTGTGTGCAGCAGCACCCCCCAGCCCCCCCCCCCCCAATATTTACCCGAGCCCCATCTCTATACAGCGATGTTCACGAGTGAATCGGCCATCTGGGACTCTCCCTCCTGATTGGCTGAGGCAAAACAGCGGCGCCATTGGCTCCTGCTGCTGTCAATCAGACTCAGTTAGCCAATCAGGAGAGGGGGGTCAGGGCCAAACCACATCTCCATGTCTGAATGGATAGATGGAGCTGCAGCTCAGCTTGGGTGCCCCCAGAGCAAGCTGCTTGCTCTGGGGGCACTTAACAGGAGGCAGGGGCCAGGAGCTCCAGACAGGGACCCGAGAAGAAGATCTGTTCTGCTCTGTGCAAAACCCCTGCACAGAGCATATAAGTATAACATGTTTGTTATTTTAATAGAAAAAAAAACAGACTTTACAATTACTTTAAGAATGTAGCAGTCTTAATCAGAGATAATAGGCTTAACTGGTGTGTGCCTAACTTTTATCTTATCTGTGGGGCTACAGAGGGTGCAGTGAATGTGACTGATATAATGTGAGGTAGTTTGGGTGTACACTGTTATTGCACTTTTTATTATTATTATTTTTTTTTCAAACAATGCAGCAGTGTGCTGCAAAAAAAAAGGCATTATGAAAAAAAAAATCCCCAAAGAAATAGCTTTGCACCAAAAAGAAAGCGGTTTAACCTAGAAAATTCCCATATGAACACACAATACAAACCAATGCTCCAAAATAAATGAAAACATTAAAATGCTCCCCTCTGCAGACAAAAGCCAATTTTTAATTAAAGGTAAGCCTTCTAAGAAAACTAAAAAGGTTTGATATACATGGCACAGCTGCTAAAAAGTAATAAATATACATTAACATTTGGTACTAGGTTTATAACAATACCGCTGTCCGTGGTGCTGAAGGCAATAGTAATAACTCACCACAAATGTGCTTCTATAACTGCTGTGTAACAGTTATGTAAGCAATTGCAAATACTGTATATTATTTTTCAAAAGTCACAAAATCATTTAAAGCGTTTGTTACCCCTACAATTCATATTCCTAATATCTGCCTGCTGTACCATCTACTTGTATGGGAAAGTATCCTGTTATTTTTGTATTGCTTCCTTTGTGTGAAATCCCTGGTTTTCCTGCTAGTCCCCTTGTTTTCCTATTAAAAACTGACCACACTAAGCATGAGAGCACAGCGTGGCCAGTTCTCTAGCTATGCTGGGAACTCTCAGTATGCTCTCCTTCAATGATCAGACTTGTCCTGACATGCCCCTGCTGCAGCAGCTATTCACTGGGAAACTCAGTGTGCTGCTGCTTCCCCCCCCCCAGCTCTTATGCAGCTGAGGTCAGTGGGAATGTGATCACTTATAAAAAAAGGGAAAAAAGGTATTTGTAATGTTATTCACGTCATTCCTATTTCAAATGAATGGGTTGTTTTACAAGGTGATCATTTAAAATGACTTTAATGTTAAAGTGGTTCTAAAGATACAAGTTTTTTTATCTTAAGGGCCGGTTCCCACTGGTGCGATGTCCGTCATTGGATGTAATTCACACCGCACTGCAGTGCAAATCACATGCAATCTTTGTGCGATGCGATTTCAGCCATACAGATAGTATAGCTGAATTTGCATCACATTCGATCCAAACTCACACAGGACCCTTTTTTTTTTGGTCCGCAGCAGAATCGGATCGCATGGGTGTTCACATCTATTCGATCAGATTCCTGTTTGATTTGCAGTTCGCACTGCGATTTGCAAACTGATTTGGGGGTGTCAACTTAATTTTAAATTGACACGCCCAGCAGTTTTATTTTCAAATGTTTTTATCCGAAAAAGAAAAAACAAAAGTACAGTATTGATGCACAAAGCACAAATTGTAAATCGATACACAACATAAGCAAAAAAGAAGAAAACATACCTACATAAGCTTGTTTTAGTTGAAGGGACCATGCATCCTACTGCTATATGTGGATGCTCCAATCCCTATAATAGGTACGATGCAGGAAAGATACCTTTTAGTCTCTAGAAAGGATATCAATAAATAATCCTACACTCTGGTAAACACATTTTTGTTACAGAGATTGACAGAACAGTGTACCATGTTGTAACAGAATAAAGAAAAGTAAAACAACAGTGAATAAAGAAAATAAAGAATAAAATAAAACGAAAGAGACATAATTGTACCGAGGCAGGGTAGGGGTCTAGATCAATATCAAATGGTAGTACCATAAGGAAGGTCAGACTGAATTGGGAAAACTAAACTGTATTGCAAAATCTAGATGTCCACGGAGCCCATTGGCTATTGAAGGAAAGTACTGAACGGGGATCAGTAGCAAAGTGTTTTTCATAAGAGTGTTGCACGTTAACCCTTTGAATTACTTCAGTGATATTAGGAACTAAGTTAGTATTCCTCCCAGCAGTTTTCATAGGGCAGTGTGAACTGCCCCTAGGAGACATGCGATGCGGGAACTCGCAGTGGATTCACAGCAGTGTGAACCGAGCCTCTATGCATTAGGGTAAAAACAAGCCTTTTGCATGCAGCTTCCCCCTTGCTCCCTCTAAAAACTTTCTTGAGGCCGATCTTGATCTAAGGATGTGCACAAGAGCAACGGCTCTTTCAGCTCTCTCCTCATTGGACAGAGAGGCAGCAGCGGAAGCCAGTGGCTCTTGCTGCTGTTAATAACAGCCAGTTAGGAGAGTGCACAAGGTGGGGCAGAGCTGCACTCTGTGTTTGGGAGTACAGACAAGTGCCCCCAAAGCAAGTGGCTTACTGGTGAGGGGGGCACTCAGCCAGGGGCACCAACAGGGGACCCGAAAGAGCAGGATTGGGGCTTTTCTGTGCAATTGCACAGAGCAGGTAAGTATAAAATGTTTATTATTTTGAAAACAATTATGCTTTTAGAATAATTTTAAACTTTATTATCTATTCTATCTTTTTTCTTGAAATATTTGGCATATGATATTTATAGGCATACAAACCTATAATGAGATCATCGTAACCTAAACTCAAATTAAAAAGGTTTATATTGATCATATTAACCAACTCGTTTTTACAGAAATTATATTGAAACAAATATGAGTGAACGCATTCAAATTTGATCCCCAACAATTCTCCCATTTATTACAGCAGTCTGGTTTTCAGCATGAACATTTGCCACAATTCCCTTCTTTCTATTGTTGGCTTTCCTGTTTGTACACTTTTTATATTGATTTCTCACACATCACCCCTAGAAAGGTGTCTAGATGAAAAAATTATAGGAGAACACTGTGATTTACTAAGGGCATTGAGGAAAATACTATTTCAAAGCCAATTTTCTCTAGGGATGTTGCACAGCCAAGATGTACAAGGCTAAAGGTAAAAAAAATGTGTTTGTCAGACATATATGACAGTAGAAGGATAGCAACATGAACCAGTGGTGGTAGTTTTGGTCAATCTATTCATTAGTATCACTGACAGGTGGCGAAATATGGTCCAAGAAGGAATTATTTTTATAGAAGTTAATCTCTTTACACTTGCAGCAAATTATGTGTCAGGGAGCATGTGCAGCAAATGCTAATTTCTGCGCAGCAATTACCATAATTATGTGCATGTGCAGGGTCGTAAACATAGAAGTCTAAGTAGAGGGGCAAGGACAAGAATGTGTGTGTACATGAGCATGCATTTTCCTCACACCCAGTGGTCTATTTGAACCCGGGTCTGCCTGGCTTCAGTGCTGGATTGTTTTTAACTCTAGTTCCCATATCCCAAGTTCCTGAAAGTCTGCTTACCTTGTTCCTGGGGCCGGAGCGGGGCGCTTTGCAGGTGCTTCGGCGGTACTGTCTATGCATTCCAATGGGCAGGGGCGGTGGAGAAACGGTGTATACACCGCTTGAAAACTGCACCAAAGATGCTGCTTACGGGACTTTTCCTAACGACCTGCAAGTGCACCGCCCCAGTGTGAAAGCACTCAGGATTTCACACTGGGACTGCAGATGAGGCATTTTTCAGGCACTTTACAGGTGCTATTTTTAGCACTAAAGCACCTCAAAAATGCCTCAGTGTGAAAGGGGTTTGAGAGCAGAAATGAGAGCCAGGCCTTCTAGTTCAACATCCGTGCCTGAACTAAAAAATGCGCTTCTGGAAGAATGGTCAGACATTCCCATAGACACACTCTTAAACTTTGTGGACAGCCTTCCCAGAAGAGTTGAAGCTGTTATAGCTGTAAACAATGGGCCATCTCAATATTGAACCCTACAGACTAAGACTGAGATGCCATTAAAGTTCATGTGCATGTAAAGGCAGGCCACCCAATACTTTGGACAATATAGTGTATATAAAAATACATAAGAAGCATGGGGCTAGTTCTTAATGGACAAGAGATTCATTTATTTTGATTAACTATAGGCAAAACTTGGGGGCATGGCCTAGCGCGGGATGTGAACAGACGTGTTTCTGAGCAGCTCCGTTCTCTCCCCATACAATCCTGCTCCATCCTGATCACCCATTGCCGGCAGACGATCTCTTTCTTCCCTGATACCTCCGGGTGTGTCTCCTGCATCTCTGGAGGGCATTTTGGTGGATGGGAAAGCGGCGAGGGAAGAAACAACCACCGCCAAAGATGAGCATCACCACACGCTCCTGTCAAGATGGCCACCGCAGCACCATTCTCAGGCCTAGTGCATCCCCAGCCTCCACTGACCTAGACTGGCAGGAGTACACAAATGAATGAGGCCCTTATTGTGGTTATACCTAAACCTGGTAAGGACAGGATGCAATGTGGGTCTTACCGGTCCATATCGCTCCTGAATAATGACTCCAAATTTCTAGCAAAAATACTCGCCCTCAGACTTCAGACGGTCATTCTATCCCTTATACCGTCCGATCAATATGGTTTTATGCCTGGCAGGAGTACATATTACAATATCCGTAGACTGTTCTTGCACGTCCACAGGGCAGCACGCATGAAATGTAGTGGTCTAGTCCTCTCTTTGGACATTTTAAAAGCTTTTGATAATGTGAGCTGGACCCTCCTCTGGGAAACTATGGCTAGAGTGGGGATTGGCCAGGGCTTTATTAAATGGGCCCGCTTGTTATACGCAACTCCGAGGGCCAGGGTCCGCACGAATAAGGATATATCTGGTCCTTTTTCTCTGGAAAGGGGCACCAGGCAGGGGTGCCATCTCTCTCCACTTCTGTTTGCATTGGCCATTGAGCCATTGGCTTTGGCGATGCGCCTGGGGTCTGGGATTGGGGGCATCCGATCTGGTCTGCTGAAGGAAAAGATTTCTCTCTATGCAGAAGATGCCCTGGTTTATCTCGATGGTAAGGAAAGCTCCTTTCATGCGTTGTTACAGGTGGTCGAAGAGTTTGGTGCTGTCTCAGGGCTTCAGGTGGGCTGGGAGAAGTCCCAGACCTTTGTGATCGGCCCCACGTCTCCAATTGACTATCTACAGGGGTCACGCATTCAATTGTCGCAGTCCTTCAAGTATTTGGGTATCCAAATACATGCTGACCTCTCTAGATATGAGGAACTTAACGTTAACCCTATCTCTCAGCAAATGACAGATAAGTTCCATACCTGGACGTCGTTACCCATTAATTTAATTGGTTGTATCAATATATTTTAAATGATTTTTTTACCGAGTTTCTTTATTGTTTTTGTGCCTCCCCGGTTTTTCTCACCAAATTTTTTTTGCGAAACTAGATTCTGTTCTATTCTTTTTTAAATGGAATGGTTGTCACCCTCGTATAGCCAGGTCTTCCCTTCAGGCGGCCAAGGCCGTGGGTGGCCTAGCCTGCCCGAACCTGCGACACTATTTTCTCGCCTCCCAGCTCACCTATGTCCATGACTGGCTGCACTCTGACCCCCAGACTCCGGCTACTGCTCTCTTGTTGTCCTTGTTTGAACCTCCTACTTCCCTGCGGGATGAATTGCATAGGTTTCAGAGGTCTGGGGGCTCCAGGCTCTCTCCCGTCGAGGTCTGTTTTATGGCCTGAGGGGAGAGTGGGAGACTGCTGTCGCAGGCCACATCTGGCATGTCACCGCAGACTCCTCTATGGCGGAACCGGAATATTCCGGAGCTCTTTGGTCACCCTGATTCGGCATGGTGAGCCCGTTGCGGAATAACGCATCTCTCTCAAGTCGTGGTGGAGAATACACTACTGTCATTTGAGACACTCAGAATAAATTATAGTCTGGACAATACATTTTTCTTAAAAGCGGAGGTTCCGCCGTTTTTTTTTTAAAAGTCAGCAGCTACAAATACGGCAGCTGCTGACTTTTAAAAAATGGATACTTACCTGTCCAGCGCACCCGCGATGGCAGCAGCCGAGGCTGAGCAATCACTCGGTCCTCAGCTGCTTCCGCCGCCATCCTCGGTGAGGGAATCAGGAAGTCAAGCCTGACGGCTTCACTGCCCGATTCCCTACTGCGCATGCGTGAGGATCGAGGCATGCTGTCACTGGTCCCCGCTCTCTCCTGGGAACAGTGTTTCCCAGAAGACAACGGGGGGAGTGACGTCACAGGCTGGATTCCCAGCGGGGATCAGACCCAGAAGTGGTGCAAATACCTGTCTCAGACAGGTATCTGCACCCCCCTCCCCCTGAAAGGTGCCAAATGTGTCACCAGAGGGGGGGATTCAAAATGGCGAAGATTCACTTTTTGTGTGAACCTCCGCTTTAAGTATCTGTTATTGAGACATGCCCTCCAGACACAGTTTGGGTCCCTGACCATAGAGCTCCCGGAGACTTCTATTGATAATCTGATGTCATCTCCTGACATTGCCAAGTTGGTGACGACCTTCTATGGCTGCCTTCAGAGGGTGGGGGCCGATCCCTTTCAGAACTCTCATCGCAAATGGCTGATGTCTATGCCTGAGCTTTCTGAAGAAGATTGGGAGGAGGCTACGGAGGTGTGTTTTCAAGATATTATTAGCACTGCTGATATGTTGGTACGTATTAAGTTTGTGCATCACTTACACTATACACCTGCTAGGTTGGTTAAAATGGGTCTGGGATGGGATGAAGCCTGTTGTAGATGTGGCACAGTGGCTGCTGACTGGTCTCATATGTCCTGGACGTGTCCAGGACTCTCGACATTCTGGAAGGATATATTCGCCTTTTTTGCTGACGAGTTACATTTACAGGTGCCTCATATTCTGGAAGTTGGACTCTTGGGAGTGCTGAATGACCATATCCCCGGATCTCACCCCAGGACTCATTTTGCTACGTATTTTTTTATTCTATGCAACGAAAACTATATTGCTTCATTGGAAGGACGTGGCCACGCTCTTGATTCCTGTACTTTTAATATTGTTCATAGTCTTCTCCCCAAATTTGAATTTGTGTACAAAAGTAGGGCGTGCTCTAAGAAATTTCATAAAGTATGGTAGCCGTGGCTGGATGTCTCTAAGAACTTCTGGGGGGGTTCTCTCCTTACAACTCTCCCATTGAATTGGTGATGTTGAGGGACAGTACCTCCCAGGCGGTCATTCCCCCCCACTTGTTTTTGCCCCGTTTGGGCGACTACTGATCTCTATGCAACATATTTCCTTTTATCTGTACTTCAGGTATACTACAGTTATGTGATCGCTGATGCTGCGAACTTGACTGTGTGTGTCTGTAAGTTCGAGTGTATGGATGTCTGTGTTTTTTTTTCCCCTGTGCGTAGACTACTGTTATTTCAGTTGTATATTGCTTACTGATATAGCTGTTTTACTTTTCTGTTATGATAGTAGCCTATGCTGACTTATTGTTATTTTGTACCTTTCTTTACAAAAATCTAAAATAAACACCCTTAAAAAAAAACTACAGGCAAAACTTTTTTTTTTCACTTTAGATTGAGTAATTGAGGGTTATAACCCCTGTAAGGTAAACATTTTTGCCATCTGTGTCCTATTGGGGAGATATACTTTTACTTCCTGTCCCATAGCCAAAACTGGAAGTGAGAGGAAATCCCTGCATATTATGGGAAACTTTTGGGGCCCCCCAAGGTCACCAAAATGATTGTCCCCATTGGAAGATTTCCACTCTGTTCTGGGAGCAAACCAAAATGCAGGATTTTCTTTTACTTTCATTTTTAATGATAATGGTAAATAGGACAAATAGAGAGGGTGAACCTATGTAATAGGGACACAGGCAGAAATAAAAACTGACAGGTGTTGTAATCTCCCTTCTATACAAAACAAAAAAAAAGTTTTGCCTTCAGTCATACTTTAAGTTTTGTAATTCAGCTATATCATTGCCAGTTTTGAACTGATCAATTATGGCAATGCTTATATACATATGGAAGGGCACTGAGCATATCATTAGCAATTATGATCAAATGAAAGACTTACATTTTTTCCCCTTCTTGTAACTGTACTTGACATCTGTAAATTACTGATTCCTGTACTTGTACTTTTTGTAATCCGCAATCATTTTATGATTTTTTTTTTCATGTAGCTTGATATGTCATTATATTGTATAAATATCCTTGTGGCATTTAAGGGTCTAGGATAGTCTATGTATGGGCAAACTTGGAAAAAAAGTTTAAATTGGAAAGGGGAGATTAACATTGAAGTCAAATGTCATAACGCTTTAGCCTCTAAATCTGTCAAGTGACATAAGACTGCTAGCAAAATCTTTTTTTTTTTAATGCCAAAAAAGCTCTTAAAAATAAGACTTGACCCCCCCCCCCAGACGCCAGTAAAGATTACTGTCATTCAGAGATATGTTAATTTCTGCTCTGGTTTACAGTTGGTTTATGTTACACGCAGTCTGCGGCACATGTTAAAAAATGAAGCTGGTTGTTTTTTTTCCTAACCAGTGCGGTGCTGATTTGTCTCCACCATACAGAAGCTGTTAATGACCTGTCACTGTAGCAGCAGCAGATGGAGCAGGAGTACAGCCTTTTTGAGGGCAATCTCCTCTGCCTCTAAATTATTAATGCATAAGCTGTCAAATCTTCACTGCAAAACTGTCCCCGAACATAACCTGGAAATATCATAACCCTATCACACAGATACATAAGAAATAACAGCCAAGAATGGTAAGAAAATGCCGTAATATAGCTCTAGCTAGACTAGACTTCAATTTCATTACACAAATTGTGTACTAGAGAGATCTTTATCTCCATTAAAGAGAACCCATGCTTTGCCCATTTAGGGAAATGCAACTGGTTCTTTTAAAATACAGTAAAACCTTGGATTGCGAGCATAATTAGTTCCGGAAACATGCTTGTCCAAATCCAAAGCACTCATATATCAAAGCAAATTTCCCCATAAGAAATAATGGAAGCTCAGATGATTTGTTCCACAACCATTTATTCATATAAAAATGATTACAGCAAAACAAAATACAGTATAAAGTGTACTGTAAAAATAAAACAAAATAACCTGTACTTCAGGAGCTACAGAATATAAAAGAGAAGAGAGGTGGTTCACACTGCCACAATCTGAAAGTTGGCACGACTTTGCCAGGCAACTTTGAGGCAACTTTGAAGCAACTTCAGGGAATGCCTGGGTAATCTTCCTGTAATGTCGGATCCAAATCACATCAATTAAGATAATGACTTGGTGGCAACTTCCATTAAAGTCAATGGGCACAAGCCATATAGGAGTCGTCTTGAAGTAATACAGGAACCTTTTCTAAAGTCGAAGCGACTTCAGTAGTGCTAAGACAGCTTTTATCGACTTACATGAGAGTCTCACAAGTCAGATACCAATTCATGACGTGACGCTACTCGTATTGCAAGAACTCACTCATTTATCAAGTTAAAGTGCATATAAAAAAAAATTGCTCATCTTGTAAAACACTCACAGACCAAGTTACTTGCAATCCAAGGTTTTACTGTACATCTACAATTTAATTTTGGATAGAGTAGGGAAGGGTTAAAACCACTATCGGGTTTTTTGGTTTACATCTCTACCTCATTAACCACTAGCCGACCGCGCACCGCCGTTCTACGTCGGCAGGTCGGCTCGGCTGGGCGAGAGCACGTAGTATAACGTCCTCTCTCTCAGCCGCCACTTGGGGCGCGCGCGCGCCCCCGCTCGCCCCCGACTCCCGTGCGTTGTTTCCCTGGCGGGCGCGATCGCCACCGGGCACACGCGATCGCTCGGTACAGAGCGGGGACCGGGAGCTGTGTGTATAAACACACAGCTCCCGGTCCTGTCAGCGGGAGAAACGCTGATCTTCTGTTCATACAATGTATGAACAGAAGATCAGTGTTTCCCCTAGTGAGGCCACCCCCCCACAGTAAGAACACACAAGGGACATACTTAACCCCTTCCCCACCCCCTAGTGTTAACCCCTTCAATGCCAGTGGCATTTTTATAGTAATCCAATGCATTTTTATAGCACTGATCGCTATAAAAATGCCAATGGTCCCAAAAATGTGTCAAAAGTGTCCGAAGTGTCCGCCATAATGTCGCAATACCTAGTAAAAAAAAATATATTAATAAAAATGCAATAAAACTATCCCCTATTTTGTAAACGCTATAACTTTTGCGCAAACCAATCAATAAACGCTTATTGCGAATTTTTTTTACGAAAAATATGTAGAAGAATACGTATCGGCCTAAACTGAGGAAAAAAAATTTTTTTTTATATATTTTTGGGGGATGTTTATTACAGCAAAAAGTAAAAATTATTCATTTATTTCAAAATTGTCGCTCTATTTTTGTTTATAGCGCCAAAAATAAAAAATGCAGAGGTGATCAAATACCACCAAAAGAAAGCTCTATTTGTGGGAAAAAAAGGACGCCAATTTTGTTTGGGAGCCACGTCGCACGACCGCGCAATTGTCTGTTAAAGCGACGCAGTCCCGAATCGCAAAAAGTACTCTGGTCTTTGGGCAGCAATATGGTCCGGGGGGTAAGTGGTCAACCCCTATACTACTGCCTGCCGTCAATTAACGGCAGCACGATAGCTCTAATGTTCTGACAGGACGTCATATGACGTCCTCGTCTTTCACAGCCACTAGGTGGCGCACGCGCCGCGATGGCCGCCGGGCACCCGCGATTGCCCAGTAACTGAGCAGGACCGTGGATCTCTGTGTGTAAACACAGAGATCCACGTCCTGTCAGGGAGAGGAGACCGATGTTGTGTCCCTTGTACATAGGGACACAGATCGGTCACCTTCCCCAGTCAGTCCCCTCCACCCACAGTTAGAAATACTATGCAGGGTACACATTTAACCCCTTCCTCACCCCCTAGTGTTAACCCATTCCCTGCCAGTCACATTTATACAGTAAACAGTGCATATTTATAGCACTGATTGCTGTATAAATGTGAATGGTCCCAAAAATGTGTCAAAAGTGTCCGATGTGTCCGTCATAATGCACCCAAACTTTAGCCATGTTCTACAAACCTGCCCCCAACTAAACCCAGGTACAATCGGCTTATCCCTAGTGAAGATGTTAACACAAACTTCATTCCAGCAGTTATTATTTTAAAACTGCTTAGAAATAAAAAAAAATGGTTTGAATGACTAGCAAAGACCTTATTATATTATACTACTGACATATAGCTTGATCATTTCAGTAAATACCAAAATGGAAATTGAAACACAAAGCAAACATTCTACTGAAGTGCCAGCAATGATATTCCTTTTTTAATGTAAAAGACCTTTTAATAGCATATACAAATAAATGTGGTACATTTTCAAGCGTTAATCAAAGTGAAGATATATGAGTGGTATATGGTGGATGAGATTCTTCCTCACACAATGACTTCCTTTCCAGTTACAGAACAGGCACACCAAACTAAAATGACACTAAAGTGTCAAACTATGTACTATGCAATTTTATAAATTCTATTACCCAATTAAAAAAAAAAAAAACTCTATAGTTCTAAATGCTTGTCTTCTCAACCATTTTAAATATTTAGCAGGTGACTTTGCATATTAAAATATTGTATTTTCAAAATTGTAACACTAGCTTTACTCACCAAGCTGTAAAATAATGAATATAAGCATTTTGTTAATGAGCTATAAGACAGATTTGGGTCTCACTCAACTGAATAAAATAACATTCTAAAAATCCAGACACTAAGAAGAAGGAATAAGGTGACCCAAAAGACACCAGTTTGACATTCCCGCTACAGACAAATACTGCCAACTGTCATTTGAAAGTCTCCTTCAGCCTAAAATAGCTGCTAACAGGACAATAGGCTGTGAAGCAAATTTACATACAGTAGTGTCTCAATCTGTCTAGCATGAGTGGTTTACATACATACTGGGAAAGTTATTGTATACAAAATGTTACTTTCTTATGGGTTTGTTGTTAAAAAGTAAACTTTGATGTTTTGAGGCAATTATATTTAAATAACTTTTTCTCTTTTTCTTGATGTCGATTCGACTGATGTTTTATATCTTTTTTTTACTACTCATATAAATCATGACTCAAAGATGCCGCACTCATAGGCCGCGTATACACGATCGGTTAAACCGATGAGAACGATCTGATGGACCGTTCTCATCGGTCCAAACCGATCGTGTGTGGGCACCATCAGTTATTTATCCATCGGTTAAAAATAAGCCAACCTGTTTTAAAAATCCACGCATGCTCAGAATCAAGTCGACACATGCTTGGAAGCATTGAACTTAGTTTTTTTCAGCACGTCGTTGTGTTTTACGTCACCGCGTTCTGACCCGATCATTTTTTTAACCAATGGTGTGTAGGCACGACTGACCATCAGTCAGCTTCATTGGTTAACCGATGAAAACGGTCCATCAGACCGTTCTCATCGGATGGACCGATCGTGTGTACAGGGCTTAAAGCAGCTTATGTACTAAATCAGTAGATGGAAAGTGTTTCTGGTTTCCCCTATATAATTCATTTTAAGAATGATAGAAATTAAATGTATATAAAGAAGGAAAATGTATATAAAAATGCTGTACAATACCTAAAAAGGAAAAAAATATATATCATGCTTCTACTTAGATTGACTAATGCTCATTATATTCATGTCTATGGAAATGGACCATACTGCTTCTGCAAGTCTCTTGTAACCAATGGGTTCTTACTAACTGAAGTGAACTAATTGTTTATATGATCCCATATTTGTGAATTGACGGCAGGTTAACCATGTAGTAATGATCCACAGCTAGACAAATCATTCTTGAAGGCTTTGCCCTATTAAAGCAAAGCTGTTAACTGGGCAGCAAATTGAACTATGTACAAGATCAGAGTGGTCTCATGGCTGCACCGCTAACCCCATGCTCGCTAACAAGGAAACAATCTCACTTTATGCTTTTAAGATTAAATAGCATTGTGTGTCCTGCTGTAACCTTTTGAAAATAGTTGCCGCTCCTTTAGATGGATTAGTAATTGGTTATTTTAGGAAGAACAATGGATGTGTATGAAATCGAGGAAAATGCTGCTATTACCGGATTATTTTATGGGCATATTAGGGGAAATGTTATCACAGAAGAAATTGAAGATCCACAACACATCTTTTCATATAGACATTGCTCTTTCCCAGAGTATACCATCCTTCTAAATAGAAGAATTGTGCTAAAACGGCATTTTTTAATTAATTGCCCCAATGGGATTTCTCAAGGCTGTGTCAGCCATTCGAAGAAGGCATTTTAACTACTTTGTTCTGCGAGGAAGGAGTTAACCCTTCTGTTGTCAGGGGAGGGGGGGAGCTTATTTTTTTCGCACAATGCAGCAGGGTTTTGTGCTACTGATTAGGCTGAAGGATGTGAACAGTTAGAGAGGCACAAATAAGGGTTGGGGGGGTTGCTGGGGGAAAAAAAAGGAGACTTGAATTCTATGTCAGGTAATTACACATCCTTACCTCTGCTTGAGAACCTAAGCAAACAAGTGGAGAGTTGGGTCCTGTCACTAAGAAGTCCGTGTGTCAGATGATTTTTTACTGAGTGACAGCAGTTATGGTGCCGCTGATGGCAAAGTGACAGGGACCACGACAAAAAGAGCTTACGATAATTGCACAGAATGAGGAGATATACAGAAGTATGTAGATCCCAGCTCAGCCTGTTTATATGTGGGTGAATTAATCTCATTGTTAGTGTTTGGTATATGCATTTTCTCTACATGAGGGTTTTTTACCACCTACCTTTTCCCATTATTAACTGCAGCCATTATAACATTATTTGGAATTGAGTTGAAAGTAATGACACAGCCACTGTGTGGAATGCAGTATTTATGTTATTTAGAAAGCTATGAATGTTAGGCAAGGGCTCATCCAGGGTGGAAAGGACTCGATATCACTTTCTCTCAATTATTTTAATTTTTTTTTGTAAATTGTTATGGTGTTTGTGTTGAAAGATATTAAATAAATCATTAAATACTATGCTTAGCAATAGGAAGTTTTCTACAATACTATATGGCATATTATTCAATACACACAAAGTTTGTGCAGATCTTTCCATAAGGAAAAGTTTGTATCCCAAGGTCAGTGAACAAAGTGAAGATCACAGTTTGCCAGCAGCTTTAGTTCACTGGAGGGAAAGCAGACCACGTAAAACAAATAGGGGAAAGAAATTTTATTTGTTGCCCATATCGGCCCAGTTCTTGCTGTTTTTTTTTTTTTGCTAGACTTGCTGTTAAAAAAAAAAAAAATCTAATTTGTTATGAAATTACCTCTACTTTTCCCTTTCTCTGAGTGTCTCGAAGGCAAATCTTCAAAGGACAATCTAGGTAAAAATGATGCAATAACACACAATAGAATCAGCTCAAAAACATTTAAAACCAGCCTAAGGCACTCTATTTTCAGCCACGTGATTGTAATTTTCCAAATTCATTGGACATAACTAAACATAATTATCACTTTTTTTTTTTTTAAATAAGGGTACTTATCCTAGTATGTTAGCTTTGTGAATTGAGCCTTATAGTAGATATAAAGCCAAAATGTTTTTTTTTTCTATTTTGGATAGAGTAGGGGAGGGGGGGGGTGTGGTCTTTTTTTTTTTTTGCCGTCGGATCAGGATGAAAAGGACACTAAACTTATATCACTTTCTTTCTTTCTTTTTTGTAAATTGTTAGGGCATTTTTGATGAAAATAAGCCATAAATTATTGAAAACTATGCTTAAACATGGGCAGTGGCCCCACCTTTCTTTTGTCTTTATGTTCTTGGCATTGTGCATTCAGTGTTACAGGTATGCTATACTGCAATCAATTTGCATTATAATTTTCATGTGTTCTACTATAAACTGATAGTTGGCTGCAGCTGGAAGATTTACAAAATAATCTTATAATGTGTCCCTTCACCAACTATATTGCCATCTACTGCACTGGGTATAGTACCAGGCATATATGAAAACCACACTGATATGAAGGTATTTATTCCTTTAAAAAAATGTAAAGTATTAACCACTTAAGGACCTTGCCTGTTTTTCAGACTTGGGGCCAGATTCACAGAGCAAGTACGCTGGCGTATCTACTGATACGCCGGCATACTTTCAAATTTCCTGCGTCGTATCTTTAGTTTGAATCCTCAAACCAAGATACGACGGCATTTGGGTAAGATCCGACAGGCGTACGGCTTCGTACGCCTTCGGATCTTAGATGCAATACTTCGGCGCCCGCTGGGTGGAGTTTGCGTCGTTTTCAGCGTCGGGTATGCAAATGAGCTTTTTCCGACGATCCACGAACGTACGCGCGGTCATCGCATTCTCTTACGTCGTCTCTAGTCGGCTTTTTCCGGCGTATAGTTAAAGCTGCTATTTTGCGGCGTATAGATAGACTTGCCATGTTAAAGTATGGCCGTCGTTCCCGCGTCGAAATTTGATTTTTTTTTTTTTGCGTAAGTCGTCTGTGAATAGGGATGGACGCAAGTCACGTCGAAGTTCTAAAAATGACGTCGTTGCGACGTCATTTCGCGCAAAGCACGGCGGGAAATTTCGAAATGGAGCATGCGCAGTTCAATCAGCGCGGGGACGCGCTTAATTCAAATGAATCACGCCCCCTACCCGCCGATTTGAATTACGCGCCGAGAGATACACTACGCCGCCGTAACTTACGGCGCAAAATCTTCCTGGATTCGACTTAGAGCCAGGTAAGACATGGCGGCGTAGCGTATCTCTGATACGCTGCGCCTGGCCATTTCTATGTGAATCTGGCCCTTGGTGTTTACAAGATTAAAACAGTTTTTTTTTGCTAGAAAATTACTTAGAACACCCAAACATTATATATATTTTTTTCTAACACCCTAGAAAAAACAATGGCGGTCATTGCAATACTTTTTGTCACACCGTATTTGCGTAGCGGTCTTATAAGCGCATTTTTGGGGGAAAAAATTCACCTTTTTTAATACAAAAATAAGACAACAGTAAAGTTAGCCCAATTTCTTTTTTATAATGTGAAAGTAATATGATACCCAACATGTCATGCTTCAAAATTGCGCCCGCTCGTGGAATGGCGTCAAACTTTTACCCTTAAAAATCAAAAAAGACCTCAGATCTCATATTTAGACTAAAATGCTAAAAAAATGGCATTTAAAAAAAATGACAACAAGAAAATATGCCTTTAAGAAGCATGGGCGGAAGTGAAGTTTTGACATCGCTTCCGCCCTGCTATGCTATGGAGATGGGTGGGGGCCATCTTGCCCTCACTCGTATCCAAGCAATGCAGGAGGAAGGACCCGATCGCCTCCGCCGCTGCCGACTGCTCCGGTAAGCGGCAGAGGGTGCGGGAGAGGGACGGGAGCCCCACTCCCGCCACCCATAATGGTGATCTCGCAGCCAATCCGCTGCTGAGACCATGGATATGGATATGGATGGATATCTCGGTTGTGGCAGCGGCTGCTGCCGTTACAGAGATATCCATCTTTAAAATGCCAATGTATATATACGTGAGCGGGTCCTTAAGTGGTTAAAGACAAAAAAAATTGGTTTTCTTATGCTCCTGTAATCTTTTGCATTAAGACTGGAACATGGGGAGGCAGCAATCAGGCTCTGCTGTGTGCATATGTGCTGTCCAGTTACATATTCATTGGAGGAGGGGAGAAAAGGAACCAACAAAACAATGGCAATGGTCAACAGGACAAACAGAGGGGAAACTGTCTAGTGGAGACACAGGCTGCAATAAAAATTAAAGACAGGAGTTTTATTCCTTTCATACTCTATCTAAAACAAAAAAAATGGCTATACATACACATAAATATGAATTTCACACCCCACTCCCCTACTTTCCCCCCCTGTTACCCTTTTCATTGGGTTTAGCACACAAAACATACTCACACACCCAGCAATCTATTGGTATTCTGTAGGGATCTGTTCCTCCACCTCTGCACACCCAGTTCCTTGCCGCCATCTTCTTTTCTGATCTCTCTCATCAAGGAGCTGGCTGTCTCTTCTGGGTTCTTGCAGCCTGGGCCACTTCATGTCATAAGGTGGCCAGTTGCAAACAAGAAAACCCAGAAGCCAAACCCTAATTAATGTATGCATTGTGGCGCATGTGACTTCCAGTACTCCAAGGCCTCCTGGGATTCTTGATGTAAGTATACCAAGAAGTTAGAGACAACAGTTACATCATAGCAATAATATAGACGTTGGGTAGTAGAGTGACTGAAAGTGGGTGCGGAGATGAAGGTCCGATTTAACCCAAGGCATCTCAGAATAGACCGTAGACTATTAGAATATTCTAATATAAAATGTTCCTAAGATTGTTTTGAATATACCACTAACCTATCTTCTAATCTAACATTAGTGTATGTGCTATTTTGCTGAGGAAGATTTGCCAATTGTATAGCATGGTTTCTTGATCACATTTTCTGTAGGGAAGAGCAGCAGGGCCAGCATGTGCACGAGGACATCAAAGCTTTGACATTAAGTGACCTTGTCAATGATATTTAAATTTTTCATTTTCCTGACACAACATACGAGAAATATCAAAGCAATATCCAAGGACACCTACCATCCAACCTAAATTCCTGGTATAATTGCTGTTTTTATCAGGAAAAATTCTTGCCAGCATATGGCTGTTTTCGTCATCTTTCCTCTGATGACTGTTAGCAAGCGAGAATGTCACTGAAAAATTGAAGTTCCATATCCTATCCTAACTATGTATTAACATATTATCACTGTGCCGTCGGTTTTCTGTTCAAAAAAACATTTATAGAGTGCATTTTTCTATACCCTTTACTATATGGCACATTATTTAATACATAGAAAGTTTGTGCAAATCTTTTTCTAAAGAAAAGTTGGTATCCCAAGGGTCAATTTAATAGAATGTGAACAGCACAGTTTGCCACCGGCCTTAATTTACTGGAAGCAAAGCAGATAGAGTAAAACAAATAGGGGGAAAGGAAATGTTGTACCAGCTATTGCCCATAGCAACCCAGTAATAGTAAAACGCAGTTATGGTGTTGGTCTTGATGTAAAAAAAAAAAAGCTGGTTTGTTATGAAATTCTCACAACTTTCACTTTCCTTTTTGTACCTCTGCAAAGGACCTTTTATGTAAAATGATGTAATGAAACACTCAGTTCACAAAGTTTTAAACCATCCTAAATTGCTTTTTTTTTTAACCATGTTACTGCAATTCCAAAATGTATTGGAACTCCAAATATCTTTTTTTTTTTTTTTTAAATAAGGATCTGAATAAGAATTAAAGACATTGGCCCGGATTCACAAAGCACTTACGCCGACGTATCTCAAGATACACCGCGTAAGTGTAAATATGCGCCGTCGTATCTGTGCGCCGTGCCTACAAACTGAGATACGCCTAAAAATAGGCTTCCTACGACCGACGTAACTTGCCTACGCCGTCGTATTGTGGGCGCATATTTACGCTCTGCGCATTTGCCGCTCCCATTGATTTTCTATGCACATATGCAAATGAGGGAGATACGCCGATTCACGAACGTACTTGCGCCTGGCGCATAATGTACGTGGTTTGCGTAAGTCGTACATCCGGCGTAAAGTTATTCCCCATATATGAGGCGCAACTCATGCTAAGGTATGGACCAGGGAACACAGCCGTCGTATTTTACGTCGTTTACGTAGTCCGTGAATAGGGCTGGGCGTAGGTTACGTTCACATCGTAGGCAGTGATCCATTGTATCTTAGGGAGTAGTTCCGACGTGATTCTGAGCATGCGCACTGGGATACGTCCATGGGACAGCGCATGCGCCGTTCGTTTTATGGCACTCGGCCCATCATTTGCATGGGGTGACGCCTCATTAGAATGGCTCAAGCCCACTTCCACCTATGACGGCTTACGCCGAGGGAACCCAGCGCAGTTTGGGAGGCAAGTGCTTTGTGAATTTGGTGCTTGCCTCTCTGCGCTACGTCGGCGTAGCGTATATTGGATACGCTACGCCGGCATAAATATGCGCCAATGTATGTGAATCCGGGCCATTCTCTTTGCACATGGACACAGACAAACAAACTGCTATTTCTTCAGAATAACAAAAGGTAGGAATCTGCAACAACATTTGTTAAAATTCTTGCAATGTACATTGATCACCCAGAGGGAAAAAAACAAATTCTCAACAAAAGCAGAGTTACTCTTTAAAGAAAACCTGTCACAAGGGAAAAATTATTTGGATGACCTATTTTAAAAATGCTAGTTTGTTGGCAGGTGTTAGTGCCCCTAAAAATGTCGGCTGTGGGTGGGGCTCAGTAGGGCTTAATTTAAAAAGTGGGAAGATGGCTGAAGCCAAACAACTGTGTCTGCACTGAATTGGAACAATTGTCAGTATGTTGTTTTCAAACTACTTGTGTTCTGTACTGCAAGACTGTTAGTATTCCAGATGTGATGTTATTCTGTAATGGAGATATGTAAGAGAGGAAGTGAGTGTCCTATTGGCGTGGAAATTAATTTATTCCCTTATCTCTCTTGTCTTGGTGTCACCTGACTAGAGTTTGTCAGAAACTTGGATGATCTTTTTGTCTATTATCTATGGTAAACTACTGCTTCTGAACCAACTACATGTTTAAAGTGGTTTTAAACTCAAAACCAAAAATGTAACATATTGCAGCTTACCAATCATTAGATGTGGTGGCTACATCGGTTTTCTTTTCTTAGGCTTTTCCCCTCTGTTTTCACCTAAGATCTGCCCAGGACCACACCTCCTGTATCAGAATGCCTCCACTTAAGATGAAGGAATACAAGGGGCACTTTTTGGATAGCAACATTGTCAGTCTTAGAGGAGGGTGTGTAAGATATACTAGCAGATTTAAATACACTAACAATGATAATTGTTAGCACCCCTGCTAATGTTAAATGGTTTGTCCCATCTCTGCAACTGATACATTCTACCGGAGAGCTTATTCTTTGAAAAACAACAGGCTTACTGGCTTGATCACCAGAAGAAAATAGAAGAAAGAAAGCTTAAAACAAAAAGAATGCAGCCATTACATGTAGAAATTGGTAAGCTGCAATACAATAAGAGCTAGATTCACGTAGCTCAGCGTATAGTTTGGATGGCGTAGCGAATCTCATATGCGCTATGCCAATGTAAAATAGGGCGCCCAGACCATTATTCACAAAGATCTCGCACCGTACGTTGCGCCGGCGTAGGGTAAATAGGCAGGCGTAAGCCCGCCTAATTCAAATGTGGAAGGTAGTGGGTGTGTTGTATACAAAGTAGCCGTGACCCCATGTAAATTTTTTCACTAACGATCCGCGCATGCGCGCGCATGCTCAGGGTCACGTCGCATATACTCCCTAAGATACGTCGGCTCAATGCTTTCGACGTGAATGTAACCTACGCACACCCCCATTCACGTACCACTTACGTAAACAACATCAAATTCGACGGCTGTTCCGACGTCCATACTTTAACATTGGCTGCGCCTCATGTAGCAGGGGTAACGTTACACTGGACGTAAGCCTTACGTAAACGGCATAGCGGGCGCAAGTACGTTCGTGAATCGGCGTATCTAGGTCATTTACATATTCTACGCGTAAATCTACGGAAGCGCCCCTAGCGGCCAGCGTAAATATGCACCCTAGATACGACGGCGTACTAACACTTACGTCGGTCGGGGGAAGCTAGAATTCAGGCGTACCTAGCTACCAGAATGGCACGCATAGATACGACGGCGCATCTTTCTACTTACGCGGCGTATCTATAGATACGCCGACGTAAGAGCTACGTGAATCTAGCTCTAAATGTTTGCTTTTAGGTTTAATACTACTTTAATGCCACTATCGCCATTACTGGCATAACTGTAGCAAGAACATCTCAAATTAAACAACTGCCAGGAACCAGTCTTGCATATATTTACAATAATGCATAGCAACCATATGATTTGACCAGTAGTATTTTTATTTTGAGTTATGATGTCACTGAATAAAACCTTATGACATCCTAATGTCAACCTTCAGTTTATGAAGCTTCTCTCAGCTAGGCAAATATATTTTTACCATGATTGCTACAGAAAAAATCATCAGTTTGACTCTCCTGAAGTGTGTAAACATCTAGGCTGAAATTAATCTGCAATCATATTGCTGCAATATGAATCACTTTATTGTACTAAATAAAGTACACCGTACAGCTATTGAGGTCATCTACTGAGGAAAAATTGCTAGGTTCAGCAATTTAGGCAACATATTACTTGTTTCCGCTACAGTGAATAAATAAGTACACGCCAAGGGAGCAATTTTACTATCCAATTGCATACAAACCTTGTAAAACCATGTGACTTTTCCTGATGTCACTAAAAAGTGCACGATGTGCAAAACTGAAATCGTATTTTGACCTTAGTACTTTCTACCAGAAATACTAGGTGACAGGTTTAGCGCATACTACTGAGAATAAACCTTCAAAGTCCACTACCACAAAAAAATTGTAAAATATTGAATGTAGATAACTGTATATGGTTAATAGACGTAACAATAATTATTATTTTAGACTTTCTTTATTTTCTATGATTTATTTTTATTCTCATGCAGGCCAAGCGGTCTAGCAAAAATGACAGTGACATACATTTGGACAAACCATGACACTTTGATACCAGCATAATGATGCTTGGATAGTTGCAGAAGTAGTACATACCGAATGACTGCTATAAGCATCCCTGCATTGTTATATTTTATCCCAAACCCTGTTACTGTTGCTTTTCCTGCATATATCAATCTACAGGTAAAGTTGAATAAAAATTAAATAAAGGCATGTAAATTAAAAAGGCAGAATTCAAATATATAATATTATCATTACATGTAATGTGTTAATTACATGTAATGATAATATTTAGAAGGTATTTGCACCCACTTTCGGGAATACGGGACTGAGGCAGACACGCCTCTACCCGCAGACACTGTTCCCAGGAGAGAACGGGGACCAGTGACGGCACGGTGCGCTACTCACGCATGCACAGAAGGAATAACCTTTGTATATTAAGGTATACTGTTAGCATTAAAAAACATTTTTAGAGGATACTGACTGTAACTTTCAGGAGTAATTGAGATAAAGTTGTATGCACAATGGATATGGGATTACCACCTTTCAGTTCTGGAAAAACCGCAGATGGCATGAAATCTATTGGCTATGATTTTAGTGAGTGAGTATATGGAAAAAGGCGAATGGACACAAGCATCATGTAAAATACAGGACCAACATTCCTCAGTTGTATGAGAGGATAGTGAGGGTCTGCCCACAACCCAGAGCATTGGAGAGCAGAAGAATTTCCTGGCTGCCCAGAGAGCAAGAAATGGATACAGCGCCCAGAGGCGATTCAGTTCGCATGTGTTGCGCTCTACAAGTTTCTCACTCACTCAAGTTTCTCACTCAAGTATTACAGCTATTTACCATCCTCTAGACTTAAAGAGGAGCTCCACCCTAAAGTGGAACTCCCGCTGATCGGAACCCTCCGGTGTCACATTTGACACCGTTCAGGGGGAGGGGGGTGCAGATACCTGTCTAAAAACAGGTATTTGCACCCACTTCCAGCCACAAAGTCTCGGGTAAACTGCGGGCATGATGTCACCTCCCGTCCCTCCCCCCGTTGTGTTATGGGAACACTCGGCTCCCAGAACACAGCGGGAGCCAATCAGCAGGCGTAGCACGACTCGCGCATGCGCCGTAGGGAACCCGGTAGTGAAGCCGGAGCGCTTCACATCCTGGTTCCCTCACCGAGGATGGTGTGGGGGGGGGGAGCAGAGTGACGAGCGATAGTTCGTCCTCTGCTGCGGATGGCGCTGTCTCCTGGACAGGTAAGTGTCCTAATATTAAAAGTCAGCAGCTGCAGTATTTATAGCTGCTGGCTTTTTTTTTTTTTTTTTTTTAAGCGGACATCTGATTTAAGCATTTAACACTTGCAGTGTGCGGTATGGCAATGATAATCCCCTGCGCATAAATGTGATAGCCTGAATAGGAAAAGGCACTGTTGTTATAGGTGGATAATTCTCTTGAAGCCTTGCTGCCCTTTAGGACTGGGGTTGTCCTCAGAACACTGTAGAAATAGCTAAAAACAGAGGATGCACTGGCCTGGTGCATTATCCTACCTAGTCAATGAAAGCTGTCTTAATTAGCACTACTGAAGTCACTCTGACTTTAGAAAAGGTTCCTGTACTACTTCAAGACAACTTCTATCCCACTTGTGCCCATAGACTTTAATAGAAGTTGCCTCCAAGTCAGATCCTCATCTTAATATATATGATTTGGATCAGACATTAGAGGAAGATCGCACAGGCATTCCCTGAAGTTGCTTCAAAGTCGCGCCAAAGTCACATCAAAGTCGCCTGGCAAAGTTGCGCTGTAAGTCGTGTGACTCTCAGGTCATGGCAGTGTGAACCAAGCCTAAACGCACTCATCAGGCCACTCCCCATAGCTACATTATCCTAGTATAGCTGATAGTTCAAACTTAGGGGGAACCTCACTAGGATCTCTGCTGGGTGATGCAATTTGAAGGTAAGTCCTTCTTCATCAGAGCCAGGCAGCAAATGATCATTCAGCCATTCAAATACCTTCAATCATATCTCTGCCACTCCCAGATAGAATTTAAGGGATTTAAATGGCTGTATGATTGTTTTCTGCTTGGTTTTGATAACGATGGACATACCTTCAAAACACGTCAGCCAGCAGGGGCCCTGGTAAGGTCACCCCTAAGCTCGCGCTTGAGTGAGCCTGGGGAGAGTGTAGCTAGCCTGGGAGAGTGTAGCCAGGAGCGGCCTGATGAGCGCTTTTACTACCTATGTTTGTGAGTAGCTATTTATTTTATTTGACTCCTAATAAAAAATATTGTTTGATAATGCAGTAGGCCAGTGTGCCCTCTGTTTTTATCTATTTCTACAACGTGGGAGAGGTTAGTGCAAGTGTATTTTTTTTTAATACCAAAGCTCAGCTTTAAAGATTACCACATTCCACAACAGGACATGCATCTGCTTCAGAGTAACATGGCTGGAATAAATTCTAATATTGTACAAACAATGTTAAATTAAATATTATTCCCAATGAAAGCGAGAACAACGTTTTCAGAAAGGTTACCCTTATAAATATCAAAGTCTAATGATGTTTTGAAATCACAAAGTGGTTAAATGAATACATAATTTGTATGCTGTATAATTGTACTTTCAACATTTACAGCGTATATATAAAAAATATGTGTTAAAGCAGAAGTTCACTCAAAAAGTGAAGTACCGCTCATTTTCTCCCTCCCCCAGCCTATGTTGCAGGCTTTTTTTGGGTAGGAAGTACTTTTTTGTTTTTGTTTTTTTGCCCCCCCCTCCCCTCCTAATTCATCAATCCCATAGCACTCATCCTGCTGTCCTTAGTGCTCACAGCCTCCTAGGACACATCACATGTCCCAGAAGGCTGCAGAAGTAGCCTCCTTGTGCATGTGCCGCGTGGAGCTGGCTGTTATTCTTCAGGAAGTCACAGCTTGCTCCCAAATCCCAGGTGGAGGCCCCGGAGAACTGCCGCAATGAAAAGAATCTGCTGTGGGAAGACAGCACTGAAATCCATGGACTGGTAAGCACCTGATGTTTAAAATTCAACAACTACAATATTTGTAGACTTTATTTTACTTATTTGTATGTTATACACTGATAGGCTGAATTGGCAGTTAATTACAAGTCCTATGATTTATTGAAAAAGTCAGTTGATAATAAAACATGTAGTCATATCTATTTCCTAGTTTTCTGTTTCAATCTGTTTATTAAATTTTCTGAATCACAGTTAAACGTTGTAATGTAATACAAAAGAGTGCAAAATTGTCTCTGGCGACATAAACAGTAAACCAGAAGTCATCAACGATAGCATGTTTTAAGGGAAAGGGATTAAGACTTAAATCCATGGAGATCTACCAATGGGTAATAAAAACTATGACAGCGTGGTCAACTATAAGTAATTTATTGAGAAACGTATTAGTTTATAGGCCACTAATATGTCAAACAACTTGTGGGCCTTGCATCAGGCCAACTTTTTACATTCGGCGGAGGGGTCAAGCTGGACAGCACCCATCCACCCATCCACATAGTAAGCTATAGGCATAATAATGGAATTATAACAACCATAGTGACCATTATGTCATCCAACACTGGACTTTTTATCTTACCCCCCCAAAAAAATGTAGAAAAATCAAGTGTAGCAGTGCATATCCTTTGAGGGACATCGTTACATACAAAACCTAGACGGAAACCCAAAGTCGAAAAACCTAGACGAAAACCCAAAGCGACTACAAGGCCTATCTTGCACCTGAGTAAAGGAATGGAAGAAACAAGTTAGAAAAAGGAAGTGACCCATTTCCTAGTTTTATGTCACTATTAGCTGCCACAGATCAGCTAATTTTTCAATGCGGTTTTGCAAGTTGTATGCGTGCATTAACATTTGTACAAGCCGTACTACAATATCAACTACAGTACCTTGCTGTTTTCCTTAAATACCCAATTATTTTTAAACCGCATTGAAGAGAACTTAATTGAAAAATACTTTCATATATTCTAATGAGAAAACATCCTTATTTTGCCACAAATAAAAAAAAAAGGAAATAGTAATTTACATAGCTTTAATTAGAGTAAACAGGACTTAAAAATCTTTGTAGAGACAAATAAATTGTCCTGGTATTTAAACTAGAACAATGGGAGGAAGATCACTGTGAACGTGTTCATGTGTTTCCACCTTTTGATTGGCTGTTACTGTAAAGAATACTTGTCCAGAATGCTTTGCAGCATTTTAATGTGGGTCACAGGGCGAATGCATTAAGTGGATAGACCAGACATTGAAAGGAAAGAAAAGGTTGATGAGAGATATTTATCTTCAGCAGATGCCATTTTGTGCCCGTTCTTAGCCTAGTGGAATTGGCATGCTGGTGTCGAAATTAAGGCATGAAAGAGCAATTAAAATCTGAAAAAAAAGGAGAAGATTTAAAAGGTAATTTCAGAGAATATTTTAAAAGCTGCAGATATCAAAGGGATACGATGCATTCCCCTGCAGGCCAGCTCCCTGGAGTCATTTATGAATCAAAAAAGTCTTTTTTTTTACAAGCAAAATTAAGTTGCCAGATGTAAGCCAATAAATCCAGCCTTCCACGCGACAGGCCAGACACTCCATTAAAATGAAAGATTTTATCTTGCTTTACAACCTTTCTGCCTTGTACCATGACAGCAGGTAATTAAAACAATAAGTGTTTACTGATGTAGCTTTTGCAAAACAATAAAAACTAACTTTTTTCCCCCTCTTTTCTCTCCCCGGCAGCATGTGGATAATTTAATGTGTATTGCTTATTCGATACACCACCCAGGTACTTGATGCACCATTAAAATATACTAGGTGTTAGAAAAAAAAACTGCCATGTGAGAGCTAAATCTAAAAATGGTTAAGGTATTTTAAAACGTTAAAGTGTTCCTGTGACAGTTACACTGGAAAATGTGCTGCTTTGTAGACTAAATTAATAGTCTGCCACTTAGAGCCCCATTTATAAAGAGGGCTTTACCATGGCCATACCACTGTGTAATACAGAAAAATAAAATACCAGCACATTTATAAAAAAAAAGAGTGCTATGCTTTTACAGGTGTATTGCACACCAATACAATAAACAGGAACAAAAAAAAGACAGAAGGAGGTGACCAAGTGAATCATGCCAAAAGTCAATCAGCCAATCACGGAAGCCTTTTCTCTGAAGCCATAGAGACAGTTCCATAGGATAATGTAGGTTACAACTTATTGCCTGCATTTTATGAATGTCTTGTAAAATGGCATGTGTGGTTAACACTGCAGTGTCCAGCTGAGACAGGATAGCGGTATCCACTCTCTGCTATAGATGGGCCCCTTAGCTGTAAGCATTTATTAGCCTTCAGAAATCAGGTACACCTCTGGTGTCTGTGTTCCTAGATCTTGGCTCTTTGTCGCCCAGGTTAACTCTACAAGGGGTAAGAAGGCAGTAAGAAAACTCATATGATTGATTTTGAGTTTGTATTGTGGGCTGTTTTCAATTCATGGGTCCCCAACTGGTAGCATAATGACCATTGTACACAGACATTTTTGTTTTGCTCCCAACATACCGGTAGGCTTCTAAAACGTTTCTGAAGAATTTGGAAGGCAGCATTTACAATTCTTATTTGATCTTTTAACTACTTGACCTCCGAAAGATTTATACCCCATTATGACCAAGCCACTTTTTCTTTTTTTTTCACGAAAAATCTTTATTGGGTGAACAATAAGGCATAATACATTGTGAACTACAAATCATGTAGGCAATTATTATTTTTTTTTAACAAAGATGTTATAATACAGTCGTTACATATAATATCTTTGGCAAGTGAGTACAAATGGCAAAACTGTCATCGTTTTTGAACTAGAACAAAGAACACTTTTTTTTAACTGACAATTGCGTGGTCACATGTAGTTCATGTCCTTTTTTCCCCCACAAAAAGAGCTTTCTTTTGGTGCTATTTGATCACCACTGCTTTTTTATTTTTTGTGCTATAAACAAATGAAATTCTATTTTGAAAAAAAATATGTATTTTTTTTTACTATCTGCTATAAAACATTTCCAATAAAAGATTGAAAAATCAAATGTCTTCATAAATTTCGGGCAATATGTCATCTGCTACATGTTTTCGATAAAAAAACAAAACAAAAAAAAAACTATTATAACGTTTACAAACTATGGTGTATTTTTACTAGTAATGGCGGCGATCAGCAACTGACTGAGATATTGTGGCGGAAATCGGACACTAACTGACACTTTTTGGGAATCAGTGACACTGGCTGGAAAGGAATTAAACATCTAGTGTGATCAAAGGGTTAAATGTGTGCTTAGCCATTGTTTTGATGTACGCTGTGTGCTGCTTTTAGTAGGGGAAATGGATTCTAATCCCTGCTTTCCCCCCGTCAGAACATCGATATGCCTTGTTAACATAGGTAGATCGCCGTTCTGTGTTCTTTGCCTGACACCCACAGATTGGCTTCTGCTGTGAATATTCACAGCAGAAGCGGCATGCCAGCTGAGTATGCGCACTCCCTGCTGTCGGATATGCGGAATTACGTATATATATATATATATATATATATATATATATATATATATATACATGATCTGGCACACAGCTGGCACCAAACCCATATTGAGAGTAATACAAAGGCTTTCATTGCTGATCACCTTCTGAAAAAAGTGTAAAGACTTACAAAAAAAAAAAGGGTTTACTATGAACCGAAGCGCAGAGCATTTTTAGCATCACCATAGAGCAGCCCCACTTTTGTCTGGAGCCCTAGGCAGCTCCCTTATTATATTTTGCCACTGGATATATATAGGGATTCCTGGTTCTCCATGTGGAAAATGCCAAGCCTTCCAGTAGGTTGCTCGGGTCAATGAAGGCATAAGGCATACATATTGTCCATTCCCAGAAAGGGGAGAAATGTCACGGGGTGTTTCATGTAACACCAGGAGGGTGAATGTGAGGGTAAGTGCTATATTCTTACAGTTTATGTCGTCTATCTGATCCTGCTGGCAATTTAATACTGCTAATGGGCTGACACAGGCCACAGTCCAGCCCCATGAGTGTTCCTTTTCATTGATGTGAAGAGTGTAATGTGAGTACTGTAATTTGTCAGTTCCTCGTGTTGTCAACCAAAATGTTGTTGCTGAAAGTCTGTGAAAGAGGCTCCTAATTATAAGGAAACTTTGAAAATATGAACACACCAGGATGAGAGTAAATAAAACTAGATATATCTTACAGATTTCAAGTGATAAAATACTGCACTCTGTGAAGCACCAGCATTGCATGAGGTGTCTGGAAAATTTAGAATTACATAAATGCATTCAATTGAAAGAGTCATTAAATATATATACACTGAGGAAACACAATACATATCATAGAACAAAAACTTAAAGCGGGAGTTCACCCATTTGTAAAAAAAAAAATTTTCTCCCCTTAGCTTCCTGCTCGTTCGGTCTAGGGGAATCGGCTATTTGTATTAAAATATGAGCAGTACTTACCCGTTTTCGAGCTGCATCTTCTTCCGTCGCTTCCGGGTATGGGTCTTCGGGAGCGGGCGTTCCTTCTTGATTGACAGCCTTCCGAGAGGCTTCCGACGGTCGCATCCATCGCGTCACTCGTAGCCGAAAGAAGCCGAACGTCGGTGCGGCTCTATACTGCGCCTGCGCACCGACGTTCGGCTTCTTTCGGAAAATCGTGACGCGATGGATGCGACCGTCGGAAGCCTCTCGGAAGCCTGTCAATCAAGAAGGAACGCCCATTCCCGAAGCCCATACCCGGAAGCGACGGAGAGGATGCATCTCGTAAACGGGTAAGTACTGCACATATTTTAAAATAAATAGCCGATTCCCCTAGTAAAAACGAGCAGGAATCTAAGGGGGAAAAGTGCCCTCTAAGGGTGAACCCCCGCTTTAAGGGATCAAGAGCAGCTTACTCTCCTGTGAGCAACAACAAAAGCCTTCTCCAAGCTGTCCTTGGCAGGCTATGTTTTCTCTATGCAGACTGATTATCTAAAATAAAGGGCTACATCCCTAGTTTGCATGGGTAGTGGCATTGCAGGTATACATCCAGAGTTTGCAGCTCATCAGCCAGATTAAACGAAAGGGCAGCAAGAGAGGTGTTTGCTTAAAGTTGCCTTAAGCCTCGTACACACGATCAGTCCATCCAATGAAAACGTTCTGAAGGACAGTTGTCCTAGGTTAACCGATGAAGCTGACTGATGGTCCGTCGTGCCTACACACCATCGGTTAAAAAAACGATCGTGTCAGAACGTGGTGACGTAAAACACAACGACGTGCTGATAAAACGAAGTTCAATGCTTCCAAGCATGCGTCGACTTGATTCTGAGCATGTGCGGGTTTTTAACCGATGGTTTTGCCTACTAACGATCGGTTTTGACCTATCGGTTAGCAATCCATCGGTTACATTTTGAAGCAAGTTTGCTTTTTTTTAACCGAAGGTTAAATAACCTATGGCACCCACACACGATCGGTTTGGACCGATGAAAACGGTCCATCAGACCGTTTTCATCGGTTTAACCTATCGTGTGTACGAGGCTTAAAATGTATGTCAGGATAAAAATAAATAAAACATGCAATACATCTGTGTTTTTTTTGCCCTTTTAAAGACCCTGCAAGTACAAGAAATATCTGTTCAGCTACCAGCAATACACTCAGCTTCTAAATCCTGTCATCACAAAGCATTTTTATGGACTAAGTGGTTTCAGCCATGTTTGATTGTCATCTTTCGCTAAACTACTCAAACCCTCACAAGAGAGAGACCAATCGTTCTATAGTCCCAAAATAACCAATAGGAGGGCTAATTAGACTTATTGAGATAAGACAGAAAAGGTGCATAGTATATGCTCAACAAGTACTTTTTTTTTTTTTAACTCGAATTGGTGTAACCAAACATTTTTTCAATAGAAGCAAGTAAGTGAAGTTCATTGTTTGGGGTTACTTTATTTTCCCATTCGGGTGCACCTTAAAAGTGTAATTATCTTTAGTGCATGAGATACTTACCACTAGTCATAAGGTTACCACTACATATAGTATTCATATGTTTAAAAACAAAAATAATATTTTTTATATTCAGTTGTAGTTCCCTCTTGCCCGTTAAATATAGCACTGCTTGAACTGCAGAACATTTTTGAAGGGAACATAAAGATTTTCATATCCTCCTTTACGGCAAACCATTATTACTGCAAGCATACTGCCATATCCATCTTTTAAATGAAGTCAAAGCACAAACCGTATCTACATTTACCTTTTTGACATTCTTTACTTTTACGAAACATGTTTCCACAAATAGGATCTTAGGCCCCATACACACGAGAGGATTTATCCGCAGATACGGTCCAGCGGACCGTATCCGCGGATAAATCCTCTCGAGGATTTCAGAAGATTTCTATGCGATGGCGTGTACACACCATTGCATTGAAATCCGCGCTGAAATCCTCTGGCGATGACGTGTCGCGCCGTCGCCGCTATTATGACGCGGCGACGGGCGCGACGCTGTCATATAAGGAATTCCACGCATGCGTCAAATCATTACGACGCGTGCGGGGAATCCCTTTGGACGGATGGATCCGGTGAGTCTGTACAGACGAGCGGATCCATCCTTTGGGATGGACTTCAGCAGATGGATTTGTTGAGCATGTCAGCAAATATTCATCTGCTGAAAATCCATCCCAGGGGAGATTTATCCGAGGATAAATATCCGCAGGAGTGTACACACCATAGAATCTATCCGCTGAAACCCATTTGATGGGATTTATCTGCGGATAGATTCTATGGTGTGTACGGGGCCTTAGGCCCCATACACACGAGAGGATTTATCCGCAGATACGGTCCAGCGGACCGTATCTGCGGATAAATCCTCTCGAGGATTTCAGAAGATTTCTATGCGATGGCGTGTACACACCATCGCATTGAAATCCGCGCTGAAATCCTCTGCCGATGACGTGTCGCGCCGTCGCCGCTATTATGACGCGGCGACCGGCGCGACGCTGTCATATAAGGAATTCCACGCATGCGTCAAATCATTACGACGCGTGCGGGGAATCCCTTTGGACGAATGGATCCGGTAAGTCTGTACAGACGAGCGGATCCATCCGTTGGAATGGATTCCAGCAGATGGATTTGTTGAGCATGTCAGCAAATATCCATCTGCTGGAAATCCATCCCAGGGGAGATTTATCCGCGGATAAATATCCGACGGAGTGTACACACCATAGAATCTATCCGCAGAAACCCATTTGATGGGATTTATCTGCGGATAGATTCTATGGTGTGTATGGGGCCTCACTGTTGTAAATCCCTTGTTTGGGTCAACTTCCATTTTAATAGCACCCTCACCTTTTATTTACCAATCACTATGGCTATCATATTAATGTTTTAAACTAATTTAAACAATATTTTTTAATCAATTCCATATTTTGTATTAGCCATTTGAGCTCTTTAAACGAAAGGAGCTGAAACATTGCTGTACTGACGTTTTATTATAAAGCTAAACCTACCTGGGGGTTTAGAGAATTCTTATAGGAGACCCATTCACAGTTCTTATTTACACATTACCTGCCAGAGCTGTTACTAAAAGTTAAAATTGGAATTGACTGCTATGCCCTCAGAGTCATAGGAACAAAGAGAAGAAAGGGAACAAAGAAAGGGAAGGGCGGAAGAAATATTTATTCTTATTTATAAATGAATTCATAATTATTTGTATCTAAAAAGCACTGGCACCTTTTCTGTACAGATGGACCACATCCTGAGGTGAAATGCTTGCCCACCCTGCCATTTGGGTGTCTCGTGTGCCTTTGTGGGTCAGTGGACTGCTACAGTGGTGGGTATTAGAAACCTCTACTTGGTTACAGAATTCACAAATTTTCTTAGATACCGGTAAATTTCTCAAATAGTTCTTATTAGTGTGTGCTTCAGACCAGTTACATTGGAAGGTTAGATACAGTATGCTCTGTGGAGAGTTTTGTACTATGCTCCCCTCATGAACTCATTAACCATAAAGACTAAATATAGTGATGTATGCATCCAAAAGTTTTCCCACTATGTCCTCAGGTGGGAAATCATATGCCTATATTTCTACACATGATTTCTCCAAGGAGAAAGTAGACACATTGTTCATAGATGTGTGTGTATTGCAGGCATAATAATCAATGTGTTTATGATAGGGGTTATGTTGTGTGTGGGATCTTCTTTTTTAAAACCTTTCCCAAAACTGATGGCCTGTGAATAATGTAAATATTCCTGGGGATGTATTCAGATTTTAGAGCAAAGTTCTTGGAAGGTAAAATGTGTATGTACCACTATAAATGGGCTAGTACCTGGGTTGCTCACCATTGAAAAGCAGTGTAATTTTCCTTGTGGGGAAATTATGGGTTATGTTTAATATATTTAAAGTTAATGTGCTTTAAAATGGATATAGTTTCATACTTTTTGCCATTAAACTTTCACCAAGGCCTTGATTAAAATCATATTACAAAAAGAGGGGGTAGCTTAGAGGTGGGGCAATGAAAGAGAGCCATGAGATGCCAGGGATATGGCATGTCTGCTTTCAATGTGTAGTTGGTGGAGTTAGAGGTGTACCAGAGCTAATCAAAGGCATGTTTTAAGAGACAGGCCTGGTTGTATATTCTCAGGTTGGTCATTGCCGTTCAGGGTGTAAAGTTATAAAGTAATGGAATATGACAAGAATGTGTATAGAAGGATTATAACCCCTGCCTTCATGAGGGAGGGAGCTAAGACCCATTTGACACAGGTCTTCACCTACTATTGTAATTTCTGTTTGTGAGAGGTGAATCTCTTAAAAGGTCAGCCAACCATATTGCTATTTGTAATTTTTGTAAGCATTTCAATAATAATAATTATTACTTTTAACATCGGCCCTCAGATTACATGGCACAGGCAACCATGGAATACATTATGCAACCATGCATGCAGTTGGTGACTTGGTAGATTTACTTAGCAGCCCACCTATCACCTACCCTGCAAAAGGACACCCTGCCCCATGCCCCAGCAGCACTTTGTGCAATGATTAAACTCAAGAAATCAGATCCAGGAAGCTTGGAAGCTGCTTTACTAGTAGGTTTCTAACACTGCATTAGCAAATGGGGTAGTGATATACTAAATAAGGTACTATGAAACCAATGCTATTGGAGGATCCTCTGGTTCTTCGTAAGCCCAGTCCAAGTCTGTTTATATTAGTTAACAAGATCAATTACGGTAACCTCAAAATGAGAAAGAACATTTGGTTTTGACATCAGCAAGTTTCAATTAGTGAAAGAGAAGACGTGGGTATGGGCAACAAAGACCTTCTTAATATGCCCATATTGTGTTGGAGGCATCATGAGTTGTGCTGTTTCCAATCATATTCATATTTTGTATTTTCTTTATTGTAGTTCATGTAATTGTATGGCAAATACAAAATACATATATTTGGTATTTCAGCTTTTAAGCAGCACAACAACATCTAAACCTACATTTATATTGAGTGGAGACCTGTTCAACATATACCCCTAAGAGCTATTGATATACCAGAATTTAATTAGAGAAGTTCTAAAGCTCTGCCAAGTAAATAACCCCCGAGGATCGAGTTGGACAACCATAGTAAAACATGTATAAATAAATATAGTAATGACTTATAGAGCATGTGTGATGATGTTGTGGCAGGATATGGATCATTTCATTAAGGGTTAAGATAATGGTGTAGGCTAGAAACCAACATGACAAATGGAAATGGAAGAATACGCAAGGATGTAACATTATAGAAAGACCAATAGGAAGGAAATTGAAGGGCAGTTCAAGTGGAACAGATGGAATTTAGTATCACGGCTCTGAGCAATGTATGAGAATACCGATGTTAGAATCTACTTTCAAGAACTAAAGGATAGAAATTCAATGGAACTCAGTATAGGAAAGAGATGTGAGTGGTAACATTCTGCAGAGGTCCCTGAAGGAATCACACACTGCTAGCAAAGTAATGTTATGCAGTTATCTCTGCAAAAGATGACCCCAGTAAAAACACATTTTATAGGCTTCTCCACGGGGAGTTTGGCTACAAAACAATGCCCTGCAAAATTATCTACAAGGCAAGAGGATTGAGAGCAAAGCTCTGCAGATCTCTGTAAATGGGATTAGACTTGGGAAGTCATGCAGGGTTGAGTAAGCAAACCAATGGACTGCACGGCTGAGGTAAGTAAAGTAATGAGCTGCAGAGTTATGGCTAGCAGAACGATGAACTAGAGGTCAGACGCTTAACAATGCTGTTTCATCTGACCTCAGAACCTTACCACCTTTACAGACATTTTGCTAAGTCTATTTAATGCACATACTCCATTTTATATTGTAATCAGGGCCCTCTAACCTTATGTTTCACTTTGTGCTCCTGTTTTATTCTATACTCCACTTTGATTATGCATCTTTTTACAATAGTTTGGCTTTGTATGAGTAGAGGGTAATACCATTTCAGATTTAGGTTGGTCATATATAGCATGACTGGTATTTGTTATAAGAGCAATTTAAGCATTGCTAGCAAAATTATCAGGCTTTATAGGGAGGTGTTTACATGCTGGAAAACCCCTTGGAAAAAGAAGAAATCATTTTACTGAACTGTTACAAAGTATATCATTGCACAAGTTGTCAGTGTTTTCACTGACAATGATTGTTTCAAGAACAGGTTCTTTTATATAGTCACCTTAAAGCGGAGGTTCACCCTCAAAATAAACTTTTTAGTTAACCTATCTCCAGCCTTAATAAAGGCTTGTAGCGCTCCTTTTCCCCGACGGGGAGCTCTGCGCAATGTCTCCTGGGAGTGAGTGTTGATCCTCCCAGGAGACGATTGACGTGCGGGTAACGCGCGTCATCGCCTTCCGAAAATATCCGACGGGGACACGGCTCTTTACGGCGCTATACGGCGCCTGCGCCTGCCGTGTAGAGCTAACTTTGCAGGCGACGTAAAGTGCCGAGTCCCCCTCGGATATTTTCAGAAGGCGATGACGCGCTTTACCCGCACGTCAATCATCTATGCGTCGTATTAGGAACGCCTACTCCCCGGTGGAGCGAGAACCCGGAAGCCTGGTGAAAACAACGAAAAAATGTAAGTACATCGAAAAAAAAAAATCCAGCATACTGTTGATGTCAGCAGTATGCTGGATGTAACAGTATGTAGATGTTTTAGGGTGAACCCCCACTTTAATGTATATGCTACCCCCAAAAAAATTACATACAGTATATTGACCTTGATTGATGCTTCAAACTGATCATGATAGGCATGGAAGCAGATCCATCTATGTGTAGTCAGTTTGCATCTCTCCTCCTGACTTGGGAGTTACAGTAGGCACAACGTGCCTGTGGAACCATTGTCAGATTCAGCTGCCATACCGTCCACCCCTCCACAGTTTGGTTGAAAAGTGCAGGAGCCATGCTGTCGGCAGAGCAGCTTAGAAAGCTCATGGTATGAGGTTAGCCACTGAGCATCTTCTGCAGGCTCCATTACCCCCAGCCCTTTGAGCTGTAGGAGATGGGGAGGACAAGTGGTCATATGACTGGAGCAGAATGGAGCCAAAAAATATATAAAATTCATTTTTTTAATGACCATGGATACAATGTTAATTGTGCCTGGTGTCATTGCGTGTTTTTTGCTAAATACCATTTGTTTATCTGTGCAGTTTGCACTTCTTGTCCTGGCTACCTAGGGAATTAAACGATTCCCTAGGACTCCTGGGATATCAGGAGTCCTAGGGACAGATAACAGTGAAATCTTGCGGCATTTGGAGACAGGATGTTTTGTGTTGATTGACAGGTTGCCATAACAAAGGGGCAGGAAATTCCACCAATGTCACAATTGTTATGGCAACCTGTAAAAAACACGCTACATAGTGTAATAACTGTGCAGGCCCAAGCCAGCTGCTGGGAATCCCGGAAGCAAATAGGAACGAGCTTCAGATGCCCACATCGTCAATGGTCACTCACTACCTTCTGGGATCCTGAGCATAATGACAAATTTATAAGTAAGAAGAAGGATTACACTTACAGCAGTAACCTAATTACAGTATATTGTACATCTAACGAGAATCACAGAGGTGCTTTTTTGGAAAAAATTGCCAAGGAGCCTGGAGCTCTGCGTTAAGTATATGATGTATTGTGCTTTTACCATCCACTTTAAAGCCCAACATATGGAATTTTTTTATATAATAAAATGGACCTCAAATAAGTCTACAACATAAAAAAACAGTTCAGGCTGCAATACTCCCGTTTGGTCTGGAGCTACCCCCACAATACATTTTGCCATTAGTTCTGTTCATTCTTTTGACACCAAGCATCACTCAGCCCAGAAGACTGAGTACAATACTATTGTAATATTCTTACAAAATTTATTTTGACCTTTTTCTGAATTCTATAGCCAGCAGTGGGCTGTAGCTCAGCATAGCTGCACCACAACAGGATTGTTTCTGCAAGCATGAACTTTCTCTTCCACAAGCGGGGTGTGCTAGAGACCTATTAGGATCTATTTTGGAGCTTGGAGTTACTATTGTGGAGGTACAGTGGCTCTCTCTGTTATAATAAACCATTGACCATTACGACCATTTCAATATTTTGTTGGCAAGTAAATAATTTCCTTGGGGAAGTCTACTGAATCCCCAGTGCAGCATATTTTTAATTATTCACTGATCTTTATTCATCTTTTTTTTTCTGCAAGCGGCTTCAACAAACCAAGTATAAGCTATGATTAAACATCCGCCAGTATGTCAATGACTCATGTGTTGGTGGGGCCCAACACAAATGTTCCCGGGATGCAGATACGGTATACTGTAGCCAAAAGCCTTGCTCCCTTTTACCCATAGATTTGGGAATAATTATGTATTGGTTACATTGGTGGTAGAAAATGTCATTGTGTGATATTAGTCTCTTTAGATAATCAGAGATGACTATTACAGCACCTCTAAATAGCTCAATTGTTGTCAGCGAGTCTTGGAGAAGAGTCGTTTTTTTTCTTTTATCTGGCCGTTTATAGCCAGCTGTATGAGAACTGATATGTGTATACTACAAACAAGTAAGTGGCAATAGAGTTTTGATTTTCTCAGAATGTAGAATACATAATTATGCTTTGTAATCCCTTTCCCTTGTAACATGTTTAATGCTTAAACTTGTCAGTGTTCTCTTTATATAAAGGGAAACTTGTCATACATGGTTGTTCAATAGACTGACCACTTACCAACATAAAATGAAAGGTCTTTGTAGATATACAGAGAAATAGTACAATTGTGCTATGATCTCACACATTGCCTGATGTGATCCTTCTACAACTGGATTTCCAGCTGACTCATTTGATATTGAAAACACAGAACCAGACAGGAAAGTAAGCCTAAAAGAACCAAGTCAATCAAATAATTCCCCTGTACATGGATATTTTATTTGGGTTCACATTTAACATACTATATACAGTCATGGCACCCCAGAAAATCAAGTATTTCTCACAGAAAAGTATTGCAGTAACATATGTTTTGCTACACACATGTGTATTCCCTTTGTGTGTATTGGGACAAAACAAAAAAAAAGAGGAAAAAAAGCAAATTGGACATAATGTCACACAAAACTCAAAAAATGGTCTGGTCCAAATTCTTGGCACCCTTTCAAAATTGTGGATAAATAAGATTGTTTCAAGCATGTGATGCTCCTTTAAACTCGCCTGGGGCAAGTAACAGGTGTGGGCAATATAAAAATCACACCAGAAAGCAGATAAAAAAAAAGAAGTTCACTTAGGCCTTTGCATTGTGTGTCTGTGTGTGCCACACTAAGCATGGACAACAGAAATAGGAGAAGAGAACTGTCTGAGGACTTGAGAACCAAAATTTGGGAAAAATATCAACAATCTCAAGGTTACAAGTCCATCTCCAGAGATCTAGATTTGCCTTTGTCCACAGTGCGCAACATTAGCAAGAAGTTTGCAACCCATGGCACTGTAGCTAATCTCTCTAGGCGTGGACGGAAGAGAAAAATGTATAAAAGGTTGCAACGCAGGATAGTCCGGATGGTGGATAAGCAGCCCCAAACAAGTTCCAAAGAAATTCAAGCTGTCCTGCAGGCTCAGGTAGCATCAGTGTCAGCGCGAACTATCCGTCGACATTTAAATGACATGAAACGCTATGGCAGGAGACCCAGGAGGACCCCACTGCTGACACAGAGACATAAAAAAGCAAGACTACAGTTTGCCAAAATGTACTTGAATAAGCCAAAATCCTTCTGGGAAAACGTCTTGTGGACAGATGAGACCAAGATAGAGCTTTTTGGTAAAGCACATCATTCTACTGTTTACCGAAAATGGAATGAGGCCTACAAAGAAAAGAACACAGTACCTACAGTGAAATATGATGGAGGTTCATCGATTTTTTGGGGTTGTTTTGCTACCTCTGGCACTGGGTGCCTTGAATGTGTGCAAGGCATCATGAAATCTGAGGATTACCAAAAGATTTTGGGTGGCACTGTAGAGCCCAGTGTCAGAAAGCTGGGTTTGCGTATGAGATCTTGGGTCTTCCAGCAGGACAATGACCCCAAACATACATCAAAAAGCACCCAGAAATGTATGGCAACAAAGCGCTGAAGAGTCCTAAAGTGGCCAGCAATGAGTCCAGATTTAAATCCCATTGAACACCTGTGGAGAGATCTTAAAATTGCTGTTGGGAAAAGGCGCCCTTCCAATAAGAGAGACCTGGAGCAGTTTGCAAAGGAAGAGTGGTCCAAAATTCTGGGTGAGAGGTGTAAGAAGCTTATTGATGGTTATAGGAAGCGGCTGATTTCAGTTATTTTTTCCAAAGGGTGTGCAACCAAATATTAACCACTTCAATACTTGTCAAATTTGATTTTTTCCTCCCTTTTTTTGTTTTGTTCCAAAACACACAAAGGGAATACACATGTGTATAGCAAAACACGTGTTACTGCAATACTTTTCTGTGAGTAATACTTGATTTTAAGGAAAAATTTCTGGGGTGCAAACAATTTTGGCCATGACTGTGTATATATATATATATATATATATATATATATATATATATATATATATATATATACACACACTTAGGTAAAGAAGAACAAAATGCACAGTATACTTGATACACTTAGCCTAAATGTTGGGTACTTTTTAGAATGTACCCCAAGGTGTGAGATAATTGTCTGTCATTCTCAGTCAACATGTACAAAATGATTAACTACTAACAAGCAATCCTGCAGACCCTTGGCAATTTGTTTCCAACTTTAAATCACAGCTCTACAGCATTGCCAGTTAATGCCTTTTAACCGTACGTTACTTCCATTGCATTAGACTATATCTCTACGATCTCCATTAATGCAAAACACCCATGATTGACCATTAAATCCCATTAAATCCTAACATGACTCAGTTCAGTGCAAAATGATGGAAAAAATGCTTGTGTATCTCTTCTCTTTTTATGCCTTTTATGATTAGAGATTGGCGAGGGGGTGCGAGTGTTCTCTTTCATTATATTGTACAGCTGCCACTAGTTTGTCTTACACCTTGAAAGGTCAAAAGCAAATTCAAACCAAAAGTCATCCTTTCAAAGATTTGGGATCAGACTCGAACTATATAGGAGACTTGCTGCTTAATCACTTTGATTGCTCTGTACTTGTACAGCGTTGTCAGGTCTCACTCATTTAGGCAAAAGCCTAACTTCGTCACAAATCTCATTGACTTGACTTGAGTCAATGCAGCTTACCTTATCACAAGTCTCATTAACTTCAGTCGACTGTCAATCTTCCAGGCCATATATTTTCTATTAAAACTTCTCCTGTGATCCACAGCTTCAAACTTATGAGTTATGACTAATTAAATATGTTCACTTTGGCTGATGGGTACCTTAAATTTGCTGTAGGACCACTGCAGTGTTAGTTTAAAGACAAAATAAACGTGGAGAAATTTGTGTATGCATTACCCACAAAAATGCAAACAAGTAAACAAGGTACAGTAGTATTCTAATAAAGAGTCATTTTTAAGGTCACTGAGAAAAATGTGTTTGCTTTAAAAAAATAATTGCATGTACATTTAAAACACATTTTATCAAATTAAGGAACACTATGCAAATTTGATATGTTACCCTCCTACCATTCCCCCCCCCCAAGCTTTGATATTGCTTTGACATTAAGCTTGTCAACACAGTGTGGAGTGATGCATACCTGCAGACCAGAACTGGAAACATTGTAGACAGCATAAGAGATAATATGAATGTGACCCTAAGAAATAATGAAGAGACCGGGGGGCTGTAGGGACCGTGTTCAGGGTGTCCTGTGCAAAATTTGGGGTCCAGGGGACCTATGGCCGGCCGGTAACGGGTCCCCAAAGTCACCGGTGGGAAAGTATGGTTTAACAAGGGAGTCTAAGCACACTTGGAGGATTGAGGCTACATGTGGTAAAAATTTGGGGGCTGGGGGATCTACGGCTGGCCGGTAACGGCTCCCCAAAGAGACCGATAAAACCCAAACATGTACCAGCAGGAATTCGCTCCAATCACAAATATGCAACATACTATGGCTTCAATGCTGCTGAGTGCTGGCATCCAACAGGGCTTGTCCAGCCTGCTGAAAATGAGTATCAAAAATAATTAGGGAGCTGCACACCAGTTGCCAACCCAATCACATGGGTAGAAAAATGGCTTCACTTGTCTCCTCCCTAGCCACGACCTTCTGATGTTTTACACCATCCCACAGGCTTAGTCATAGGGCCAATATGACTAAGCCTGTGGCAGGGTGAAATGAATCAGAGGAGTCTGGTTAGGGGGGAGACAAGTGAAGCTGTTTTTCTACACATTATTTGGACTGCTAACTGGTATGCAGCTCCATATTCTTTTTATACTCACGAAAACATGTATGTTGCAATGATTAGAACCCCTATATTTGCTTACTAGGCTATGCTTACTTTAAAGGTGCTAAACTTAGCATGAGTAATATGTGAACACCCAAGAGTGTCTGCACAGAAAACTTCCAGTAAGTCAACCCTAGTTTCTCGATTACACAAATAACAATACAAAAACATTGGGCACCAGTGAAATTGTATGTATAATGTGGCACAGGTTACTGGGGTATTCTGTCTATAGCTGCTAGAGAGTATGCCTTGGTGTAAAAAATGGCAATAAACATAGAGAGTTCTCTTGGAAGTGCTTAGGACCTGTTGCTGCTTGTAATGACACAGACAAACACCTAAATTAAAGTCTGAGAAGATAACCAGCTTGCATAAAAAACAATAATAACCATTTATTCACAAAGTCATAAAAACAGTATCTTAAGTAAAAAAGGTCAGAACTTCAAACTCAATCCTTCTGGGCTATGATGTGTGTGTATCTGTGAGTACAATTCATAGACAAAAAAACCCTGGCTGAAAGAGCCTACTTGCCTCTGGATGGAGAAGTACAGGCGATCGTGTGGCTGGTGGAGCAGAGTGTCAAGGCTCACATCCAGATTGCCTGCACTGGAGGGCAAAAGAGGCTTTAATGGTGCTGCTCATGGCAGCAAAGGTGGTCGGGTGCGGCGTGAAGAAGATGTTATACCCAAATCACGGCTGTTGGGGAGCCGGCTGAGGTGACGTCTCAACCTCAGATGCTGGAAGAGACGCATCAACCTGGCAACAGGAGATGACGTGACAGGCAGCACCGAAACCCAGGGCTGGATAGAATAAAGAAAGTAGAATGCTCACGTCTGCCTGTCAAATGGTCACCGTGACAATGCGTTTCGTTCAGTAGAGCCTTGTCAAGTAATCAATAATCAATGTTGGTTTGAGAGAGTGAAGTTCCACTTTAACTGTTTTTTTTTAGCTACCAGGTTGCTGGTGCTTTAGTATCTTTAGGGGTAGCAAACATCTGTGTTTCTACTAAACATACATACATATTATTCAGCTTTTCTGCAAATTATTTCATAGTCTCAGATCTATAATGTAGCCTAGAATTTAAACAATGAAAACTTCCATCTGCATCTCCTCACATTTTGATTTGTTACAGGTTCTCTTTATAAAAAGCTGACATGTGTCTGGGCCTTCACTGTTGAAACACTGTCCTTGGTACTGAAATTGTTTAAGATGCTGAGCTATGTGTTCAGCATCCCAAGATCTGATTACATTGCCTCTAACCTTTGGCACTGTACACAGCACCTTATTTCCATTTATCCTATTTGGGAAAGAGTAACCTAAGTGGGAGGTCTGCCCTTGGTCTTGGCCTGAGGCAACACTGAAATGAAAGAACATCCAATCCATGTTGCAGCTTTTCCTGGTTCTCCGAGTGAGGGTCTCTAAATCATTCAAACGTTTTAAACAAATACTTCTTAATCACTTAAAACAGAAGTCATTTGGAGTGAAAATGTTAATGTATTCGAATCACAGGCAGTCGATAAATTAACAGGTCCGCAAAAGTCTGCCGTTATTATTTCTAATGACATTTATCCCCAGTTAAAAAGAAAAACCATATAAAAAGATCTGTGCATGAAAACTGCCCCATCACAGAAAAGTTATGAATAGAACAGGGCAAATGATTTGCTTGATTAGAAATAACCGAACACAGTGGAGGAGAGATAATAGCAACAGAAGGCTTTAAAAAATACCAATCCATACGAGCCGCTGTGTTGCTTATATATGAACAATGTGAATACAAAGTGGATATGTACTTAAATATATCTTTGTTAACAAATGTTGGGATAAATATTTAGGAGGAGATTTACTCAAACTGGAGCACACAGAATTTAGTGCCAATCAGCTTCCAGGTTTTATTGTCAAAGCATAATCAAACCAGCTGAAGTTAGGAGCTGATTGGTTACTATGCACAGCTGTACCAAATTCTGAGTGCACCAGTTCGCATACAATTCGAATGACTTGTGAGTGTGACCGTCTCTCAATAGAGCCAGGGGGAGTTGTTGGGCGGTTTCCAAAAGGGTCCTGTGAGTTTTTGGGTCTGGTTCAAGTGCGAATTCAGGCACAAATTCGGACCTGAATGGAACCTGAACCGATGAAAAGATACGCACCAGACCCCAAGCTGGAAACCACGGCTGCACATATTTGAACCCTCCCTTAATCTCCCCCTTAGTGCATTGTGGTTGATTTACTAAATTGAAAAATTGTAAAATATAAAAGATGATGGGCCAGATTCAGAAAGCTTTTACGTCAGCGTATCTATTTATTTGCCGCGTAAGTTAAAAGATGCGCCGTCGTATCTATGCGCGGTATTCTGGAACCTAGATACGACTGAAATCTGGCTTCAGCCGACCAACGTAAGTTGCCGTACGCCGTTGTATCTTGGGTGCATATTTACGCTGGCCACAAGGGGCGCTTCTGTAGATTTACGCTTTGAATATGTAAATGAGCTAGATACGCCGATTCACAAACGTAGCTACGCCGTTTACGTAAGGCTTACGTCCGGCGTAACGTTACCCCTGCTATATAAGGTGCAGGTAATGCAAAGTATGGACGTCGGCACAAGTGTATCTTTTTACGTTGTTTACGTAAGTCGTACGTGAATGGGGCTGTGCATAGGTTACGTTCACGTCACAGGCATTGAGCCGGCGTAACTTAGGGAGAAAATTCGACGTGATACTGAGCATGTGCGCGCATGCGCCATTCGTCAGGCGCTTTATTTACATGGGGTCACGATTCATTTCCATACAACACGCCCCCTACCAGCCTACTTTGAATTAGGCGGGCTTACGCCGGCCCATATACGCTATGCTGCCGTAACTTAGGGAGCAAGTGCTTTGTGAATACAGTACTTGCCTCACTAAGTTACGTCGGTGTAGCGCATATGAGATGCGCTACGCCCGACTATAGATACACCGTGGTACGTAAATCTGGCCCGATGTTACGCCAAATAAACAGATACCTAGCATGTCACACTTTAAAACTGTGTTCCGCCCATGGAATGGCAGCAAACTACGGTACTTTAAATTCTCCAGAAGCAACTTTTTAAAGGCTTTTACAGATTACCAGTTTAGAGATATGCAGGAGGTCTGTTGCTAGAATTATTGGTCTCACTCTGACGTTTTCAACAATACCTCACATGTGTGGTGTGATTACTATTTACAAATGCGTACGGGAGTAATGTAAGCATTCACATTTGTGTGTAAGCATGGGGGAACAGGGGAGCTTTACATTTATTTTATTTTATTATTATTATTATTTCTTTTAACCAAAACTTTTTTTATTTTATTTTTTCACTGTTTCAATTTTTTTTATTAACTTTATTGCTATCACAAGGGATGAACAACATCCCTTGTGACAGCATGGGCCTTGACAGAGCCTCTTTATGCAGAGATCTGGGACCTAATGGACACCAAATCTCTCCTCTGCCCTCCAATGCAGCCGATCAGACACAGATCTGATCAGCTGTTTTCCTGGCCACTAGCAGCCAGGTAAACAGGGAGGTGGGACCTCATACTCGTCACTTGCAGTTTCTGGGGTCACATAGAGGGAGGAATAACGTTAGTACATCTCTCCGTGTGCTGTTTAATTACCCAAATCACTTCTGCAGTACAGGGAATTGCTGGCTGAAACTTTTCCCAGTATAGCCACTTCAGACCGAAGACGTCCATAAAAGTCCTACAGTCGGCAAGTGGTTAAAACTGTAGCGTGCACAATTTTGTGCAGCTCTGCAAAGAAAGCAATCAGCTTCCAAGTTTTATTGGCACAGCTTAATTGAACAAGCTGAAGTTAACAGCTGATTGGCTACCATGCACAACTGCACCAGATTCTTAGCGCACCAGTTTTAGTAAGTCTCCCCCTTGGTACCTTTGGAATTAGCAGGAAAGAGTCCCTGCACCTTTTTCAAATAGCAGCTGAATGAATTTACCCCCTCTACGTCTACTAAAGAACACATGGGAGCACGAATGCGTGCAATTTACATGCATTCCCCACTTCCATATATGTGAACCTAGCCTTAGGGGGTGAGGGGTTATCATTACTTTTAGGTCAACCTGACAGATATAGACCGCTGATGCTCAGTTTTTGTTGTTAGGCACTAATGTGTGCCCTTATTGTATGAGCAGTCTCCAACCTCTGCTGCGATAGTGTCAAAGGCCAAAAGCACAGCCAAGATTACTTGTGTTACCAGCATTTAATAAACAACACTTAATTAGTTTTGAATCATTTTGAGGTTTAGCTATAGCAATGCATAGAACTCATTGATTCTTCTGACTGCAATATGTAAGCTTTTAGCTGAACTCTTAACCTGTCGGGACCATTCTGAAGACACCGTTCACCAATTGAACTAGTTTACAATTTTGCTGTTTAAAATGCATGCTGTTTTACATCAGTTATGTTGTTGGTAAGTGTGTTTTTCATGTTTTTTTTATACACTTGGCAAGCATTTTGTATGATTTATGTATGCATTTCCATAGGAAAGGTGGAGGTTATTGGGTTACTGCATTAAAATGCATGTATTGATATCTCATTAATCTACACAGCAGATGCATTTTTGTTACAAAAGCATGTTATAAAAGCATGAACATTCTGTACCAAAAGCCTTTAAAATGCACACTAGATGACAATTTAGAGATGATGAGCCTTTAATAAAGTTAAAATAGATGAAATGTGACTTCTAGTATAATGATATGTTTTAGGGGTCCCTTTTATCAAGGTCTACACCCAAAATGTGTCACCTTTCTGCATGGCCCAAAAACTTTGCACATTAATGTAGTGATGATATCTTCTCAATAAATGTTTGGACTTTTTTGTCGATCCATGGTACTATATACTTTGATTCATCGTGTCACCAGTCTCCAGCTTGTATTGCTACAGCACCCACTTACTCTACAACCTTATCAAGGAACATGTGCAATGGGAATAATACATGTATTCCTGTAGAAAGAACCTGCTCCACAGATGGCAGATTTGGCAGTGTCCCCTGACTTAACCTAGATGGACAGGGGGTGCATTCTGTGTACAAATGTGGGTCTAAAACGGTACAGTTGACACATTTCAAGGATGTCTTTCTTCTTTTTCAAAGCTCAATGTAAGAAAGGTGTCAAAGAAATAGAAGGTCTGGTGGCAAGTGATATGCCACAGTCTGGCATTGAGTGTTTTCCATATTTGCTATAAAGCTTGTTGGGTATATAAAAAAAAAAAAAAACAGCAGACATGCAGCTTGTTTGTTTATATCCGGGGCATATTTTGGTCTACTGTGGTGCTTTAGGTAGCCCATTCAAATACCTTAACACAACACACATTAAAGTGGATGTAAACCCAAACATTTGTTTTTAATTAAGACTCATATCAGTTACAGCAGAGGATGTCATTTCATCTGTGCCCAGTCTTGCCATGAAGAGTGAATCCAGCTCTGAACAATCTTCTTATCTTTCTTCAGTAAGATAAAAACAGACACACAGAGAAATAGGTGTCTGTTTCCTCCCCCTTGCTGTGAGTGATAGGTGATTTCCTTATCTCATGCACAAGCGTGAGAGAGGCATTCTGTGTACTTCACATCCCCCCTCCTTTCTTCTCCAGCTCTCCCAGGATTGGCTTCTCCACACCTCAGTGTGATTAGGCATACTGAAGTCATGTGTTGACTTTCCTATGTTTTGACTAGATGTTAGTGATCATGGGGCATAATCCATCAGCAGAAGTTGACCAACAGAAGTTCAGTGTACGAAATATTGATGCCTGGCCAAGGGGAGTGTAGAGGTGGGCGGGGAGTCTACTGACATCACAACTTCCCCCGACGAGCTTCGAACAACAAACTTGCACACACTTTTCAAAGTATTTCAGGGCTCCAAACAGCTAAAGGGAAGATATTTGACAGGTAAGGATACATGCAGGAGGCATCTATATCCTTATAGATCAGCACTATGGAAGTAATTTAGAAATGATGAGGGTGGGTTTACATCCGCACACACAAGACATAGTAGTAAATGCAATTACACTCTGGTGTAAATGGACCCTTATTTTAGAAAAATGCTGTGAAAAACAATGTCAACAACATCATTTGACTAGGTGACATTCATACTGGATATAATTAAAAAAATTGCAACCAAGAATATGACTATATGATTACATGCATTCCATAACTCAGATATTTGTTAAATCGGCCATTGTTACTTTGGACTTTCCTGCCTGCTCTTAGTGTAGAAATCACAGTTGTCAAGCCGACACACTTGCAGGAAGTCGGCAATAAGTACGTTGGCTATGGAAATAATGTTAATAAATTCAATAGAACACTACGTTCCCTTCACACCACATCATGATTATTGGCCTTTTATGCCTATTACGGAAATCTACACAGAGACAGAGCTGTCACATTCAAGTGTGGGGTCGTGAGCAGAAAAGCGGAACTAGGCCTTGCACCAATAATCACATAAATGAGGATCTGTGGGGAACAGCTCCTAAGTGAGGACATAAGAATTAATCTTTGTGGTTTCAGTCTATGGAAATAATCAAGACCCAAACCGTTATAAAAGTGGTGAGTTTTAGCAACTTTAGGTGTTGAAAACAATGTAGTAGGCAAAAGTATTATGTGATAAAATCTGGAATAAGTGTAGTTTGACCTTCAATTATTTGAAGTCTGTGTGATGATACTGTAAGTGTAAAGAATAAACGTATTCCAAGGATACCAAGACAGAAGCTGTCTTTGTTTTTATATATTGGGGCATTTTAAAAGATAGTGTAACTATTTTACAATGAGAAAAAAAAACATTAAAGATGGACTCCAGTCAGATATATCAAACACTATATAATACAGTTGTGTATTCCTATAATTATAATAAAATGTATTTTTTTTTACTGGCGTAGGTCCCTAAATATGCTTGATATCCTCCTCCTCCATTATATACACTGCCTACATCCTGCACAAAAGCAATCAGACTGGGAGGTGGATGGGCCTCACTGGCAGCTAATGCTGCATGCACATGGCTGACAGGAGGAGAGAGCAGAGTAGATTACTTTTTAGCATTTTTTTGCTCCTTCACAGCTCAGTCAACAGGCTGAGGGCAGGGAGGTTGCACCGCTCTATTATTTAGCTCTAAAGGAAAAAGCGATGTCACCCTTTTGGCTCTGTTTGGCAGAGGTATATAAATCACAAAAATGACTGGATTTATTTTAAACCCTTTGGCAGATAAGACAGCTAAAATACATAATTTTCAGCTTTGTGTAGCAGTTTGCCTGGAGTAAAACTTTGAAGTGGTGGTTATGACTGATGGGCCATGCTTAACTGTATCTCAAGCACTATTGCTAAGCTTGAGTTTCTGTTACCACAGTCACAGGAGATTGCAACATATGGTGCAACTCTGCATAGAATCCAATCAGCTTCCAGGTTTTCTAGTCAAGCTGAAGTTAGAAGTTGATTGGTTACCATGCACAGCCACACCAGAGTTTGCACTCTCCAGTTTTGGTAACTCAATCCCACTGTGCTGTTTGAGCTTTTGCTTAAAGCAGACTTGTGTTTTGTCCAGTACTGTCCTAGTACTACATTTTCACTTCACCTTCACTCCCCTATTGCCCCATTCAGCCATTGGATGCTAAGACGGTATCTGGTACTTCTGGGTATAAAGGAGCATGTGACTCACTTGCCTTCCCCTCATGTGACAGTGTTGGTGCTTGTTGATTGCCCCCCCACTGCCACGTCCACATGTTTGCTTTGAAGTGTATATAAGCCAAGGCCCAGATTCATGTAGAATTGGGCAAATCTGCGGCGGCGTAACGTATGACATTTACTTTACGCCGCCGCAAGTTTTACGGGCAAGTGCTTGATTCACAAAGCACTTGCCTGTAAAGTTGCGGTGGCATAGCGTAAAGCCCGCCTAATTCAAATGATCCGGGTAGGGGGCGTGGATCATTAAAATTAGGCGCGTTCCCGCGCCGAACGTACTGCGCATGCGCCGTCCCTAAAATTTCCCGACGTGCATTGCGCTAAATGACGTCGCAAGGACGTCATTGGTTTAGACGTGAACGTAAATGGCGTCCAGCCCCATTCATGGACGAGTTACGCAAACAACGTATTTTTTTAAAATTTTGACGCGGGAACGATGTCCATACTTAACATTGGCTGTGCCTCCTAATAGCAGGAGCAACGTTACGACGAAAACGAGTTACGCAAACAGCGTAAAAAACTACCGCCGGGCGCACGTACGTTTGTGAATCGGCGTAAGTAGGTAATTTGCATACTCTACGCTGAAAACTACAGGAGCACCACCTAGCGGCCAGCGTGAGAATGCTGCACCCTAAGATACGACGGCGTAAGAGACTTATGCCAGTCGTATCTTAGGCTAATGTCAGCGTATCTAGCTTTCTGAATACAGAAAGTAGATACGCCGGCGCAGATTTGAATTTACGCGGCGTATCTATAGATACGCCGGCGGGAATTCTATCTGAATCTACCCCATTGTTTTTATAGTACTAATAAGCTGGAACGTTGGTTGGTTTTTTGTAATGTTGGCTGTTCTCACTGCTCAGGAAATTCACTCTGTTTGTCCTGGTGACCATGGTCTCTGGGGCAAACGATTGGAATCTGGAAATTCCCACACACAACTGGCAAAGTAATGGAAATCTCTCCACTATGATATAAAAATCCAAAATGTTGCAGTTGCTACCATAACAGGAATGCCAGGGGAAGCTGCAAAATTGAAATGTGGGCATTTTCTCTCTTTTGGATTTTAAAACTTGCCTTGTATTCCTTTTGTGGTGACAGCTGTAACATTTTTTATGTTATATCATGGTGGAGAGATTTCCATTACTTTGCCTCGTGTGTGGGAAATTCCACTGAGACAAAGACAGTGCATATAAAATCAAAACAAAATCGAAAAAAATAAAAAATGAATAGAAAACCCTACTCTTACTATAGCGAACCTCTACGCCCCAAACGAGCGCCAAGATACTTTTTTATCCAGACAACTAAAACAGTTAATGCGATACGCGGAGGGACAACTAATTATAGGAGGCGACCTTAACATTCCTTTGATTCCTGAAGAGGACACCTCGACAGGACTCTCCTCTACCTCCAGGGACTCCCGTAAACGCATACACACGACGCTACACTCGGCACAGCTAGTGGACGCCTGGCGTCTTCTTCATCCTGGAGAGAAGGACTACACCTTCTACTCCAAACCCCATATATCCTATTCCAGGATTGACTACTGATACCTCACAGACATCTTTCGGCAGTGGAGGAAGTGTCGATAGGGTCGATAACTTGGTCCGACCACGCACCGGTCACGCTAGTGTATGCCCTGACAGACGCACAGACGGCCCAGACACGTCCCTGGCGACTTAATGAGAGCCTGCTGCAGGACGCTGATACCATGGCAGAGGTGGTGGAGGAGATGAGACATTACTTTGACTCTAACACCACACAAGACAGCGATGCGGGAGTAGTCTGGGAGGCCCACAAGGTGGTCATAAGGGGGATTCTAATCAAGCATGGGGCCAGACTGAAGAGACAGAGAACAGACCAACTCAACAAACTGCTCGATAAGTTACAGTTACTAGAGACCCAACATAAACAGTCCCAGACGCCCCAAGCGAACACGGAACTAAACACCACTCGCACACAGATCACGGATCTGTTACATTTCAAGGCCAAAGCGGCGATACAGATATGTAGGCGACATGGTTACGAATCGGGCAATAAATGCGGGAGAATGCTGGCGCGAGCACTCCGTACACAAAACGCAGCATCATACATACCGCACATAGTCACACGCGAAGGACGAAAGGTCTCCACCCCTCAACAGATTTCCCAGGAATTTAAATTTTTTTATACAAACCTGTATAACCTCCCACGCCCAATCCCAGAACTTGACTCGAACCAGACGAAGGAGTATCTGACTTCCTCCAGCATGCCGACCTTAACAACAGAGATGAGGGAAGAGCTGGAGGAGCCAATTACCCTACCAGAGATACAGATGGCACTAAAATCTTCCAAACCGGGGAAGGCCCCGGGCCCAGACGGCCTTACGGCCACGTACTACAAGACCCTGCTGCCATCTCTGGGGAATCATTTGGTGAGCCTGTTCAATGCCTTGGGGACAGAGGGCGCGTTCCATATTTCCACTCTGCAGGCGCAAATAGCAGTGATCCATAAAGAGGGTAAAGACCCGGGTCAATGCGGCAGTTATCGACCCATTTCACTGCTGAACACTGACATAAAGCTATTCACAAAAGTGATCGCCACGAGAATTCAGAAGTATCTCCCCGGTCTTGTTCACCTGGATCAAGTGGGCTTTGTCCCAACCAGGGAGGCCAGGGACAATACGACCAAGGTATTGAACCTGCTCCACGTAGCTAATAAAACAAAGGTCCCCTGTGTCTTTGTAGGGACAGACGCCGAAAAGGCATTCGACCGGGTGAGCTGGAGTTTCTTGTTCGCCACCTTGAGTCACGTAGGGATAGGTCAGAAAATGATGCGATGGATAACAGCGGCCTACACGAAACCAACGGCCAGAGTAAGAGCAAATGGAACGCAGTCAGACCCGTTTCCGATCGCGAATGGGACCAGACAGGGATGCCCGTTGTCACCCCTCCTGTTCGCCCTGACGTTGGAACCCTTCCTACGGCAAATACGGCGGAACCCAAATATTAGGGGAATAGAGGTCGGAAACAACCAATACAAAGTCTCGGCCTATGCTGATGACATGCTGTTCTCTCTGACTAACCCGTCGACGTCCCTTCCAAATTTGATGCGTGAATTTGACTCATACGGCAAATTGTCAAACCTAAAAATTAACCTGTCAAAGTCAGAGGCGATGGGGGTGGGAATTTCTCAACCACTACTGACCCGACTTAAACAAAGCTTTCACCTAAAATGGACGGACACAGCACTAACGTATTTGGGAACACGGATCCCATCACGACTGTCTAATGTATTCCAACTTAATTTCCCTCCATTACTTAGGACAGTCCAACAACTGTTGAACCACTGGACCGTTGGATTACATTCCTGGTTCGGTAGGTGCAACATTCTGAAGATGTCCATTCTGCCCAAATTTGTGTACTTGTTGCAGGCCCTCCCTGTACATGTCCCCTCGGAGTTTTTTAGGCAAACACAGGCCGCGTTCGGGACTTTTTTGTGGGCAGGGAAGCGATCCCGAGTAAATAAAGCCGTCCTCTCATTACCCAAATTATGTGGTGGCCTAGCCATGCCAAACATACGAACGTATTATCATGCAGCGCAGTTAAACCGTCTCATAGACTGGAATCGACACAGTTCGCTTAAACTTTGGCCACAATTAGAGCAGGCACAAAGTGACATTATGCTACGACGTGCTCCGTGGTGCCGTGCCCTACAACAAACAGACGTACAACACCATCCACTGATAGGGAATACTACCAAGGTGTGCGCGAGGCTGTTGGAGCAGTACCGACTGGCAACGGAGACCTCACCGCTACGCCCAATTCTGGGCAGCCCAAACTTTACACCGGGACTTAGGGACGCCAAATTTACTTTAGTTGGGGACTTTTCAAGCCTCACACTTCAGTGAGATGGGTCGGTGGAAGTCGTCAACCCAGCTGATGGACCAGTCTGGTCAATATCAGCTGGACTTTATGAGAGCCAGCCAGCTGGACCACTTCCTCAGAACCATCCCCCCACCACCCGCCGGGCAGACTCTTACGACTTTGGAGGAGATGTGCGAGGAGTCAGGGGCGTTACCCCACACCCTGTCCTTACTACATACGCTACTGGTGACCCCCGTAGAAGGGTTTCAGATTCCTAGCCTTGACAGATGGGAACATGACTTGGGCTATCAGCTAACACCCGCTAAGAGACAGCAGATACTCACATTTACACATAAATCATCAATTTGCACCAAGGTCCAGGAGACCAATTACAAACTGCTGACAAGGTGGTACAGAACACCAGACCTATTGCACAAACTGTTTCCGGACACATCGGACCTCTGCTGGAGGTGCCGATCAGACAGGGGGACACTATTACATATCTTTTGGTCTTGCCCACTCCTCAGACCATTCTGGGAGGGAGTAAGGCGAATTACACAAAGATTCACGGAGCGCGAGGTCCCAGATGACCCAGCGTACTTCCTGCTCCATGCAACCTCTACCCCAGCGCGTGTATACAAAAAGTCGGTGGTGCGCCACCTGCTAGACGCAGCCAAGGCCTGTGTCCCCCTGTGCTGGAAATCCTCCAACCCACCGACAGTGGCCATGTGGTTACGGAAGGTGGATGAGATCGGGCGGATGGAGGATCTAGTCCTGTCAAAGCAAGATAGGGGTGAACTCTACTCCCAGACCTGGCAATTATGGGCAATATTTAAGTACTCCGAAGAGGGCCAGGCCCTTAGAGGAGAACCACCGCCACCCCCTGATCAGAGCCTGCCCCCCCACCTGGACATGCAACCCTGACGGCAAAGGCCGCCACGATAAAAGGAACCGACGGACAGAGATGCTGATCCATGCTCGCGAACCCCCCCCCCCAATCCCCCCCCCCCTCTCACTTCCTTATCCTCCACTTAAATACCTACCCTTCTACTACTCTTCTCCCTCTACTCTTTGATTTTTCTATCTCTCCCCTCTTTATCTCTGGACTGCTCACTGAGCAGCACCCAGATTTCTACTTCTGTTTTCCTATACTCTACTACACTTAGAAAATGGAAATGGTAGAGGACTGGCACACGGTTCCATAGTTCCCGGCCGTAGAAAGATACCACAAGAGCACGGAATGGGATGGGGTGCCGGCTTTTGAACTGGGGGCGGCGATGCGGGACGGGTGGCACATAGCCTTCCGTGCCGTGCGCTGCTACTCCCAGCCGGGAGAGGTGTCTCCACAGACAGCTTAAGAGTTCTCGCAAAACTTTTCTTATGTAACTGCCATGTTTTGTATGAGTACCTCCACATGACAACTGTTGTACTGTTTACTTGCTGTGGTCCTTGTGGGCTGGTCTTCTATTTTGTATAAATAAAAAATTAAAAAAAAAAAAAAAAAAGAAAACCCTACTCTATCCAACATTTAGTGTTAGCTTCAAAAATATTCTACCTACAGTAGAACAATTATACTAGAATTAGCTGCCTGCCTTCACACCCTTTACTTACATTGTGTATGTGCATAAATATTTTTTTCTTATGTGAGTAACAACACAGATCTGCCTGAAACCACAGGTCACATAGTTACCTAGACTCCTGGGAATCTGCAGTTATATATTTCAGATTTTTGGAATTTTAATGACAACAACAAAAGAAGGGGATTTGCTAGATAGATAGACAGATAGATAGACAGACAGACAGACAGACAGACAGACAGACAGACAGACAGACAGACAGACAGACAGACAGACAGATAGATAGATAGATAGATAGATAGATAGATAGATAGATAGATAGATAGATAGATAGATAGATAACCAGACAATTAAGCTAACCAGACAGCTAGAGAGATAGATAGTTTTTCTTGCCCACATTTGCTGTTTGGGTTAGTGTGAAAATGCCCACCATTTTGGAGGACTTTAATTGACTTTACAATTTATTTAATAATTTACTTTAGGTAAATAATTTGTTGCTATAATGATGTTCAACAGACTTTTATCTTGATCTTCTCTCCTTTTTTAATAGATAAAAATGAAAATAACTCAACAACAGGGCACAGAAATAACACAGAGGGTAAAAATGTTCACTTTACCTTGAAGCTGCTAGATATAACGTAGGGTTATTCAGTTATCAAGAAAGAAATGCTTTTAGTGGAAATGTTAGCTGATGAACATCAAGATGGAGAGCAATTCTAGGACTAATAGTTTTTATAGAACAATGTTAAGAGTATAATAAATATCTAAAGATTTCGGCCCAGATCCACGAAGAAGTTACGTCGGCGTATCTATTGATACGCCGCGTAACTTCTAGGATGCTCCGGCATATCTTTGTTTTGTATCCACAAAGCAAGATACGCCTGTAGCTGGGCTAGATCCGACTGACGTACGTCTTAGTACGGTGTCGGATCTAAGGTGCATATTTACGCTGGCCGCTAGGTGGCGCTTCCGTCGATTTCCGCCGTGAGTATGCAAATTAGATAGATACACCAATCCACAAACGTACGTCCGCCCGGCGCATTTTTTTACGGCTTTTTTCGGCGTAATGTTACCCCTGCTCTATGAGGTGTACGCAATGTTAAGTATGGACGTCGGCCAGCGTCTAATTTTCCGACGTGTACGTCGTTCGCGTAAAACGTTCGCGAATAGGGCTTTGCGTAAATTACGTTCACATCGAAAGCATTGACTATTTGCAACGTGATTTTGAGCATGCGCACTGGGATACCCCGTTGAAAAAAAAACGTCATTTACGTGGGGTCAAGTGGAATTAACATAAAACACACCCACATCTTTGTCATTTGAATCCTGCGCCCTTACACCGACACAGTTACGCTACGCAGCCGTAACTTACGGTGCAAATTCTTTGTGGATACTGAAAGTACGCTGGAAGTTACGGCGGCGTAGTGTATCTGAGATACGCTACGCAGGGATAATATATGCGCCGGGGTACGTGGATCTGGCCCTTCATGTTTTCCTTCCAATCAATATGTAATAATGACATGATGTTATGAAATATCTAGGTTCCCTAGCTAATACAGTAGGTGTGAGTTGGTATACTTCCTAAATGCTGACAATAATCTTTTGATAACCGTGGAATAGCCTAGGGTTTTTTTTTTATAGGGTAAGAAAATATGGGTATGATTCTTTTTGCAAATAGCAACCAGTTTTGTCTTGCCCAAATTTTCTGTTTGGGTTAGTGTGAAATTCCCACCATTTTGGAGAACTTCTAAATCATTTGTTGCTATAGTGATGTTCAGCAGACTTTATCTTGATCTTCTCTCTATTTTTAATAGATAAAAAATTTAAATAACTCAACAACACAGAAACAACACAGAGGGCAAGATTTTTTTTTTTTTTTACTTTGCCTTGAAGCTGCTAGTTAGAACATAGGGTTATTAAGTTATCAAGAAAGAAATGCTTTTAGTGAAAATGTTAGCTGATCAACATGAAGATGGAAAGCAATTCTAGGACTAATAGTTTTCATAGAACAATGTTAAGGGTGTAATATATATCTAAAGATTTCATGTTTTCCTTCCAATCAATATGTAATAATGACATGATGTTATGAAATATCTAGATTCCCTAGCTAATACAGTAGGTGGGAGTTGGTATACTTCCTAAACGCTGACAATAATCTTTTGATAACCGTGGAATAGCCTAGGGGTTTTTTATAGGGTAAGAAAATATGGGTATGATTCTTATTGCAAATAGCAACCTGTGAGCATCTTTGTTTAATTTTCGAACATGAGCTGCTGAGATGACTTGCTATGCATAGCATTACATTTTCCTACCAGGCTACAGCACACATTCATATGTTAGCCCAATAGAACACCGTATAAACTAAGATGCAAAACATTAGCTGTCTGTGAAGACCACTTAATGTTTTTTATTAGTTTATTACACCTGAATGATAAATTATTTATTATTTTTAAAAACACAACTGCAGTTTCACATGTATGATACAGTTCATATATATATTTGTGGAATAAAAATGATACTGCAACCCTTATACCTACATTTCACTAGACCAATTTTGGTTTTCTAATTAGGTATTATCTGGGATTTTTCAGTTCATAAAATTCCGAGAAATCATGTTTAGCCCATTTTGAAGCTGAACTGCAGGCAGATATATGAGAACACCAATTAGCACAGTTACAAATTCATTTAAAAAAGCATTAACTGTATTTTCAAAAACAACAAAATTTGGATACCAGCCTATTTAACCTCTTTACCACCAAGGACGTCCCTGGGACGCCCTCCACTTTGAGCGGTGATATCTCAATGATGCCTGCAGCCACAGGCATCATTCAGATATCCCCGTCTTCAGCCGCCGATTCTCTGCATCATAAGAACGATCAAAGTTGCGGTTCCGCTTATAGGCCCCCCCTCCCGCCGCCATCCGGTGCTTCTCCGGGCTCTCCCGTGCCATCGGGGGCCCGGAGAGCGAATCGGTCGGCGTCCGCTGCAGAACCATAGAGATGACTGGTGACCATACGGTCACAGTTATCTCTATTACCGTCGGAGGACCGGGCGCGACGTTATGACTTCACGCCCGGTACCCGGAAGTAAACAAAGCCGCAATTGCAGCTGTCGGCATGTGATCAGTGATTCTTTTTTTACCGATTTCATGCTTGTAAGCCTGGAGGAGAGATGTGGGGTCTTATTGACCCTGTTATATCCTCTGTGTTGTGAGGGACACAAGACTCTGGGCTGGAACAATGGATGTTTATTCAGTACAGGCTGTACACTGCAACATGCATCTCAGGACATTACAGGTTATCTGCTTCTTACATGTGGTCTCTCTAAGATGGCTACTATACCCCTTGACCCTTGTCATCACTGCTGGGTGGAGCCAGCCTTAAAGTGCCAGTACATGTGAAACCCTTCAGGTATAACACCTTCCATATCTCTCCATAAAGAGGACCTGTCACACTGATTCCTATTACAAGGGATGTTTACATTCCTTGTAATAGGAATAAAAAGGATCCATTTTTTTTTTTTAAAGTGTAAAAATAAAAAGAATTAAGTAAAATAAAAATAAAATAAAACATTTTTTTTTCAAAACGCCCCTGTCCTCGATATCTCGCGCGCAGAAGCGAACACGCATGCAGGTCCCGCCCACATATGTAAACACCGTTCAAACCCCACATGTGAGGTATCGTTGCATGCATTAGAGTGTGTGCAACAATTCTAGCACTAGACCTACTCTGAAACTTGAAAATAGTAACCTGTAAAAAATGTTAAAGCGTCACCTATGGAGATTTTTAAGTACCGAAGTTTGGCGCCATTCCATGAATGTGCGCAATTTTAAAGCGTGACATGTTAGGTATCTATTTACTCAGCGTAACATAATCTTTCACATTATACAAAAAAATTGGGCTAACTTTACTGTTTTGTTATTTTTTAATTCATGAAACCGTTTTTTTTCCCAAAAAAAGGCGTTTGAAAAATTATTGCGCAAATGCCGTGCGAGAAAAAAAGTTGCAATGACCGCCATTTTATTCTCTAGGGTGTCTGCTTAAAAAAATATATAATGTTTGGGGGTTCTGATTAATTTTCTAGCAAAAAAATTGTGATGTTTACATGAAGGAGAGAAGTGCCAGAATTAACCCGGTGGGCAAGTGGTTAATCTTCTATACTGACTAGGATATGGAGGGCCGACACTCTGAACCAATCAGGCTCTGTTCCATACACATGTGCTAACAGGGAAAATGCTATAGAAGCAAGGGGCGCCATGACATTAGTTTGCTGTTGCTCCATTACTTTTCAAGCTAAGGAGAGTCATGGCATTAGTTTGCTGTTGCTCCATTATTATTCAACCAAAGCCTGGGGAAAAAGGTAGTAAGCAGGATGCATTGCTTTAACTGTATTAGAAAAAAGTCAGGTCACCAAACTAGCAGAGATGTCTGACAAGGTGTATATATTAGGACTGGCTAATACAATTACAAAAGCTCTTGACAGTGCCTTAAGTTCAGATTTATATATCATAATTCATGTTTTATTTGTACCTTTTTTTTGTTTTTATAAAATGTGTCTCAATGGATTTGTTTTTTAATTTTTCAACAGAATTATTACATAAATTTAAATATCTATGAGGTGCCGTAAGTAAGTAAAGTATTGACTTTTCATTATATAGTCAATCAATGGTCAAATAAGAACACTGGGCCAGATTCAGAAAGAATTACGTTGCGCAGCGGCTGCGTAACGTATCCCATTTACGTTACACAGCCGCAGGTTTACAGCGTAAGTGCCTGATTCACAAAGCACTTACCTGTAAACTTGCGGCGGTGTAACGTAAATCCGCTCGGTGCAAGCCCGCCTAATTCAAATGGGGCGGGCACCATTTAAATTAGGCGCGTTCCCGCGCCGAGCGTACTGCGCATGCTCCGTCCGTCAAATTACCCGATGTGCATTGCGCTAAATGACGAAGCAAGGACATCATTGGTTTGACGTTAACGTAAATGGAATTCAGCGCCATTCACGGACGACTTACGCAAACGACGTGAAATTTAAAATTTCAACGCGGGAACGACGGCTATACTTAACATTGCTTAGAACACCTAGGAGGCAGCCCTAACTTTACGACGCGTATCGCTACGGAAACAACGTAAATTTAGTTCGACGGGCATCGCGGACGTTCGTGAATCCCCGTAACTAGTCATTTGCATATTCTACGCCGACCGCAATGGCCTCGCCACCTAGCGGCCGGCCTAGAATTGCATCCTAAGATCCGATGGTGTAAGTCAATTACACCTGTCGGATCTTAGGGCTATCTATGCGTAACTGATTCTATGAATCAGCCGCATAGTTAGGATGGGCGGATCACAGAGATACGACGGCGTATCTCTTTTGTGAATCTGGCCCACATATACCAGAAAACTATGTACAGGTTTAGGAAAAAGTATGGCTGTGGTTAATGCATTTTGTTTTAAAATTTTCTGCTTGTAAAATTTACAAAAAAAGTCCACAAATATCATTTTGTATGTAGGGTGGTCAGAGATGGGTCAGTGGGTTAAGTGTTTAAAACTACTGTATGACAACCACACCATATGAGGAGCACAAATGATTCAGAAGAGAGACAGGAATCTGCATGACGAAAGATCCAGCAGGTTGGAAATTTCCATCTTGTTATCTATTCATCTCCTTTATTAAGGTAAAGATGAGTAGAGATGACCTGCCTGCCTTATAGAAAGCGATGGAAAATAATCTAAGAGGTACTAATAGTGTATATGCATGGCAGGTGAAGGGGGATCAAATGAAGATATTAACATTCGTTTCCAAATGATCTTATCTGCACATGAAAGATGGATTAACAGGAGAAGGCAATTTAAGTCTTGAGGCAAAAACTCAAGATACGATATGCCCTTATAGATCTATAAAAATGTCAATGTTTAAATATATCACTGTGCAGTACTTGTAATTTATTGGATTTATATTGCCATAGAAGGTAAACATCTGATTTTCTCTTACATTTAAATTTCTTTCAATTCCATGCTGTTTGGTTTTGGGAAGAAAGATAAATACCTGGTGCTTCCAGGTATGGGAAGGATGTGACTTACCCTCTTCCCACCATGAGACACCTGTGATGTTTGATGATTGCTGTCACATTGGGCAAGGAGCAGGGGCATGGCTAGGAATCACAAGGCTCCACAGGAACAATTTCAATGTGCTCTTCAACATAACAAAAGCCATTGCACAAATCCTTAAAGGAGTTGTAAAGGATTTTTTTTTTTTTTGCTGAAATGATTGTTTACAGGGTATATAGTTAACTGATTCCTTTTAAAAATGATTAAAAATAGATAAAAATCAATCATATAATGTACCTACAGTTTTAGTTTCGTTTTTGCATGCTGTTTCCTGCGATGTACAGAGACAGAGTCAATACAGGGCAGTGATGGTTTGTAAAACGAAACTGATTGGTGTTGAGGGGTTTTAGACACACAGTAATCACACCTCCTTGATTAATGACCACAGAGAGAAAGCTCCCAGTACTGTGGTTATCAGAAAACAGACAACCAGGAAGTGTGGAGATCAGAGAAGAATTACAGCAACTTGAGATCAAAAACGAACAATGAGAAAATGAAAACAGCACTGCATTAAGGTAAAGGAAGCTATTAAGATAAAAAAAAAATAAAAATCCTTTACAAACCCTTTAACCATCAATAGGGTGGTGTTAAATATAAAGGGGTAGATCCAAAAAGAAATTACAGTTGATACGCCGGCGTAATTTAAAAATTCCTGCGTCTTATCTTTGTTTTGAATCCTCAAAACAAGATACGACGGCATCTCGGCTAGATCCGACAGGCATATGTCTTCGTACGCCGTCGGATCTAAGATGCAATTTTTCGGCGTCCACTAGGTGGCGTTCCCGTCGTAATCCGCGTCGAGTATGCAAATTAGCTATTTCCGACGATCCACGAACATACGACCGGCCGTCGCATTTTTTACGTTGTTTCCGTTCAGCTTTTTCCAGCGTATAGTTAAAGCTGCTATATGGTGGCGTACTCAATGTTAAGTATGGCCGTCGTTCCCGCGTATAATTTTGAAAATGTTACGTCGTTTGCGTAAGTCGTCCGTGAATGGGGCTGGACGCCATTTACGTTCACGTCGAAAACAATGACGTCCTTGCAATGTCATTTGGAGCAATGCACCCTGGGAGTTTTTACGGACGGCGCATGCGCAGTTCGTCCGGCGCGGGGACGCGCTTCATTTAAATAAAACACGCCCCCTACCCGCCGAATTTGAATTCTGCGCCCTTACGCCGTGAGAGATACACTACGCCGCCGTAACTTACGGCGCAAATTCGTTGAGGATTCAAAGAACAGCAAAGTAAGTTACAGCGGCGTAGCGTATCTTACATACGCTGTGCCCTGCGCCGATGTATGTGGATCTGCCCCAAAATGTGCAACAGGGCTTATAGAATGAGTCGGTAATACGTGACACACAGCATGTCATACAGAATGAAGCAGTTTAAAATAAAGAACATACAGCATGGCATACTGAATGTGGTGTTAATGAATAGCCACTTCCATACCGAGACAATTCTGGCATTCCTCTCCTACATGTAAAAAATCATAATTTTTTTACTAGAAAATTACTCAGAACCCCCAAACATTGTATACGTATTTTTAGCAGAGACTCTAGGGAATAAAAAGGCGGTTGTTGCATTTTTTTTATGCCACATGTGCACAAGAATTTTTTAAATGCAATTTTTTTGAAAAATAAAAACACTTTCATGAATAAATAAAAAAAAAACTCAAAATGTAGCTCAATTTTCTTGTATAGTGTGAAAGATGATGTTATGCTGAGTAAATAGATACCTAACATGTCACGCTTTAAAATTGTGCACACTTGTGTAATGGCGCCCAACTTCGGTACTTAACCCCTTAAGGACCGCCACACGCCGATATACGTCGGCAGAATGGCACGGCTGGGCACAGGGATGTATATATATTTGTCCCCTTTAAGAGCCCAGCCTTGGGTCGCGCGCGCCCCAGGCTCGCGCACGTGACATGGTCCGAAGCTCCGTTCTTCACTGTGGTAATGTCAGTGATATAGGGAACGACGATCACTGACGTCACACGTCCAGCCAAGCCCCCCTACAGTTAGAAACAAACATGAGTTCACACTTAACCCCTACAGCACCCCCTAGTGATTAACTCCTTCACTGCATTGACATTTTCACAGTAATCAGAGCATTTTTATAGCACTTTTCGCTGTGAAAATTACAATGGTCCCAAAAATGTGTCAAAATTATCCGATGTGTCCGCCATAATGTCGCAATCACGAAAAAAAAAAACGTTGATGGCCGCCATTAGTAGTAAAAAAAAAAATATTAATAAAAATGCCATCAAACTATCCCCTATTTTGTAAACACTATACATTTTTGCGCAAACCAATCGATAAACACTTATTGGGATTTTTTTTTACCAAAAATATGTAGCAGAATACGTATCGGCCTAAACTGAGGAAAAAATAAATCTTTTTTATATCTTTTTTGGGGATATTTATTATAGCAAAAAGTTAAAAATATTGATTTTTTTTCAAAATTGTCTCTCTATTTTTGTTTATAGCGCAAATAATAAAAACCGCAGAGGTGATCAAATACCAGCAAAAAGAAAGCTCAATTTGTGGGAAAAAAGGAACGCCAATTTTGTTTGGGAGCAATGTCGCAGGACTGCGCAATTGTCAGTTAAAGCGACGCAGCGCCGAATCGCAAAAAGGGGCAAGGTCCTTAACCTGCATAATGCTCCGGGTCTTAAGTGGTTAAAAATATCCAAAGTTGAAGTTTTAATTTTTTTTACAGGTTACAAGTTTAAAGTTACAGTTAAGAGTCTTGCCCTAGAATTATTGCTCTCGCTCTAACTTTCAAGGTGATACCTTTGCATATGTGGTTTGAAAGCTGTTTACATAACCACGTATGTGTTCGCTTCTGTGTGCGAGCACGAGGGCGCTTTACATTTTTTTATTGTTTATTTTATTTTTTAATATTACACTTCGGACGTCAGACGTTTTTTTTGCATGAACGCGTGTATGCAAGTCAGGCTGGAGAGAAATGCACTTCTTTTTGTTTTTTCTATTTTGTATTGAGTTATTGTACATAACTTTTTAGTGCTAGCAGCTCACACTTCACAACATTCATTGTCATCATTCATTCAATTTTCTTTATTGCTAGCGCAGCGTCAGCTTTCTTTTTTTTTTTTTGTCTGGAGAGGAATCATGTCGGTAAAAAACGTTGTTTTTTTTTCCTGCCGAGAAAAATGGTCGTGTGTACGAGGTATTAGGGTTTCTAATCCTTCCCTACCCAAGACAAAAACAAAAAATTGGCAATACATGCTTTGTGAACTTGTTGCTTAGCAAAAATCAAGCTATTAATTCAGAAGCCCTCTAAAGAGCGCTACGAGACCACCTGGCTCCAATCAGTGAGAGCCAGGCCAAGATTTTGAAGTGGAACAAAAGACTTAAAATCCAAGACCAGCAGGCATGTGTATTCATGTAAAGAATGGGCTTCTGCACAAATTGTGATTGAACACGTTTATTTTTTTTTCCCCCAATTTAAAATTGGCAAAGTGGCTTGTTCTGTTTGCTGAAATGTTATTCCAAATGGCAACTATAATTTTAGCCCACCTGAGCTATTACCTTCCAAAGAACAAATTTTAGTGGTCCTCAAAGAAGGAACAAATCTATATTGACTTGTAATACAGCGCGTGATGTTCCTCCGTTGCAAGGGTTAATGGCTCCGGCTCTCTGAAGGCGGAAGCGAGTTGCAGCTTTGATTCAATAGAACACTTGCCTCAAGGACTTTGAAGGTCACTCTGATCCAGTGAGTGCTAGAAGCTTACAAGAAGACAGGGCAAGCAAGGGCAGTATGCAGAAAGACAGACACTTTCTCACTGAGATTGCAGTTATGAAGACGGCTTTGCACACAAGTCACAGCTGGGGATGGTGCACTGGACAGAGTTTAAGCATCAGAAACACAAATACGAAGAACATTAAAAGCATGGTGTCTCTGTTATTTATGGGAACATTTCTTCATTCTCTTGCAGTGTTCACAAACTTTGCCCATGACCTTTGTATATTCCATGCAGCAGACCACTTTGGGTTACTCTGCATAAAATGCCACAGGAAATGACTTTCTGCAATAAACTTTCGAGCTAAGCAAGAGACAATAGCTGCTTATTATTTTACCAGTTTATAAACTGCTGTTATCTTTGCCTTTTATGTCATCCCTCTCCTGCACAGCATGTTATCTTGTTAGAGCCAGCAGAGAATTTGAGTGAACTACACAAAAGGAAGAGTATTTGTTGGCCCTTGCTTTGTGCTCTTAGTGTTCGCTGGCGTTATCCAACTCCCCTTGCTCTTATCAGTCACTGTTCCTAATTCTTCACTATATTTCATTTACTTTATCAGACCCTGCTCAAATTTATAGTTTAGACAGAATCTAAAATGATTATTAGGATTTCTGGAAATAAAATCCAGCAAACCGAAATTTGAAGCTAGCAGTAAACTGTATATGGGTCTCCACACCTCATAGATACACAGTAATGGTATCATCACATTTAAAGCCTATCTCTGGGCATAAGAAAAATATACCCTTGCAGTAAACCCCCTCCGTGTTGCCAGCCTCCCAAAGTGAAATATGCTGACAGGATGCCCAAAATTTACAAACAGCATCAATTTTTTACTGGTAGAAATCATTCAATTTACTGACCAAGCCATTTTTTTACTGCCACTTCAAGAAGTACATAAAATGCCTGTTTTCAGTGCAAAACCATGAAAAAATCAACATTTAAGCTACAAACATGTAGCTAGTGATATTAGCAATATGTTTAATGTATAACAAAAGGCAAAAAACATATTTTTTCATTTACATGGAGAATATGATTAATATAACCCAACACAGGGTGTTCCCCTTTATTGTGCAAGGGGGAAATCTACAGGCCCTGATATAAAAGGGAATTTTGAGTACTCTGATGTAAGGGGGACTGCTGCGGACTTTGGTGTAAGGGGAAACTCACATAAGGTGGTCTCTGGTCATCACAGCCCCCTCCTAACACAAGAGTCCACAGAGCTCCCCCTTACATCACCGTCCACAGAGACTGCAGACCTAATACAGGAAATGGGCAGACATGGCACAAGAGATGATCAGAGACTGGACATGGCACAAGAGATGGTCAGAGACTGTGGACATGGTACAAGAAATGGTCTGAGACTGTGGACACTGTACAAGAGATGGTCAGAGACTGCGGACATGGCACAACAGATGAACAAAGACTGTGGACAAGAGATGATCAGAGACTGCATACATGACACAAGAAATGATCAAAGACTGGGGATATGACACAAGAGATGGTCAGAGACTGTGGACATGGCACAAGAGATGATCAGAGACTGCATACATGGCACAAGAGATGATCAGTGACTGCATACATGGCACAAGAAATGGTCAGAGACTGCAGACATGGCAAAAGAGATGGTGAGAGACTGCACACATGGCACAAGAGATGATCAAAGACTGCTGACATACTGAAAAAGATTATCAGAGACTGCAGACATGGCCCAAGAGATGATCAGAGAAAGCTGAAATACTACAAAAGTTGATCAGAGGCTGCATGCATGGTACAAGAGATGATCACATACGGTGGACATGGCGCATGAGAGATGGTCAGAAACTATAGACATGGCGCAAGAGATGATCAGAGCCTGCGGGCATGGCACAATAGATGATCAACTTACCGCTCACATACAGCAAAAGATATTCAGAGACTGCGTACATGGCACAGGAGATGATCAGAGACTGCGGACGTGGCACACTAGATGATCAGAGACTGTTGACATGGCACAAGTGGTGTGTATCCTCTGTGTCAGTGCTGAGCCAGCACCTTGTCCTTTCTGTCATGCACTGGAGGGAACATCAGTCAGTGGGACTGTGAGCAGCTGCAGGCAGGGGCTAACTGGAATAGGATGGAGCAGCATCTCTATTGTTGCTGGGAAGAGCACTGGCAGCGATCCTCACTTTCATGCCCGGCTGGACCACGCCCCCTCCAGTTCTTCTTATGTAGGCACCAAGTAGCACCTTGACATTACTGGCTGCATGTGTTCTGCCTGCCCTTACCCAAGCCAAATGCAGCTAAGCCCAGCCGCGTGGCTTCGGAGCTGCACATGCTGGCCAGAGGCCATATTTTTTAAGCATGGCCAGTGTCTGTAACAGACATTTATATGCAGCTTGTAAATAGCCCGAGATTTACAAACTGTAAATTTATGGACGGTTGGCAACCCTGCTGCAAGGGTTAAATGCTCATTAAGTCTAGGATGCAATATTCATCTAAAGGTTTACAGAGCAACAGCAGACCATCAGGGCAAGTGTAACAGGGCATGTAGGTACAAGTAAAATACTACTATCATCTACATGTATTGTGTATTTCCAACCAACTTTTTATTTTTTAGTAGCAGTTGATTAGCAGCACCAAATTCGTGTCTTTTTATGATGTCTATCTTCCCTTTATTCCTTTTTCTGGAGACATAATAGGAAGTGATTGAAAATGTCTTCAAATTGCTGAGACTTCCCATCTCATCCTGTTTCAATTAAAATGTAAAATGTGCCCCATTACATTCTGTTGCAGTGACAATAGTCACCAGGACGTATAGCGAGTGTCACCTCTTCCATTGGAGACACAAACAGCAATAAAAACCTGATTGGGGTTCTGAACATTCCCTACTCTATCCAAACTTAGACTAAGTTTGAAGGTGATATGCTCTTATAATATTCTACACTGCTGTCATGGTACATGGATGCATCTCTCTGGCATAACTCACTAGAGAATTCTGGTGTGTTTCTTCTTTTAGCAATTTTTTGGAGTCTTCATGAAAGAGAGATTTGCTAAAGGCACTCAAAGATTCTTCAGTTTTTTTCCGCTGAGATTCCAAAGCTCTTTCTTATATATCTGTAAACATGGTTAAGTTTCAGGTATGGAAGCATTATATCAGCCGGTTGCTTGTACAGCTCCATCACCCACCCTCCTAAATGTAAAGTCATATCTGCCAAATGCCTACAGTAGTTTCACATCAAATAGCTTAGGTATTTGGACTTTTGCCAATCACGCTAGCTATGTGGCCAAGCTGAGTATTGTTTGTAATAATTGGGTAGTTAGATGAAAGAACTAAAAAGACATTCCTGCAAGTCTAACTCATTTTGAATTGCTTTTTTCTAAATGGAAAAGAAAATGAACATTTCTGTTAACAGAAAGCACATGTATTATTCACAAAAATAAAATCAAGGTAGATTTAGGGCATCTGACATTCTCCACTATGGAGGGCAGAACTTTTGATAAATTAAATGGCTAGTTTACCAGCTTTGACAAGCTTTACAGCATTTTAAGGGGTACCAAGATTGTAGATGTAGACATAATGGTCCTTTTTAACATTGTACAGGTTTTTGTTGTCATTTTATTAAAGAGAAACTTCACCCTTTTCATATAAATTACAACAAAGGCATCTTTAGAGACGTTTAGTAATGGGATTCGACAAACAATTATAGATAATTGTATGCTTTTTTATGCTTTGCATCCTTTCCTGGAACTCTGCCTAGAACTTTGGGTTTGGAATTCTGGAACATGTGGCAGGAATCTCTCAGGACCCAACTATGAGGCCCTGGTTACATCACCAGTGCCTTACTCAACCATGAAGTGGAAAAACAGTAATTGTAATTAAAAACAAGAAAAATGTAACAAATCAAAGTAAGATGATTAATTCATATGAGCAAGCAGAGCTGTTTGCTGATGTGATTTATAATCAATGAAGGAGATATCCACATTAAGGAAAGTTGTAGAAAACTTTTGTCACAAAATACTTTCTAATTAACTATCCATGATTGGCTGTCAAAGTGGCATGTCTCTCACTCTTAAGACAATCTAACCTATTTCATATTGTTCCATAACTTATGCTAATATGTTATTTATCACAGGAATGTGGGTCAATATAGAGAAGAGTGATCCATATTTGTCAAAGTAATTGTTTCAGGGAAATTGATGGAATGTGTTCTGTTGATAAATATGGAGCAATCACTTTGCCCCAGATCTGCTCTAGTCTTGAGGTGATAAATAACCTGCATTGTGTTCAGTTGGAGAGAAGAGATGGCAAAAGAGAGCTATCAAGCTTAAAATGACCAGGTTTGCTTTCTGCTCTATAGAATGTTGGATTAACCATTTATGGGAATATTTAAGGAAACAGTGAAAATAAAGAAAATCTTTTCTTAAGAAACTCCAGTCCACCACAGGGTAAAATCGTTTTCTTTTATAATAGTTAGACTTGAAAAGGGTCATTCTTTAAAATAGAGAATCCCAAAGACTGTACATACACTGTTTGAATATTATGATAATAAGGAATTTTAAAATTACATTTTTTCTTATTATTAACCTTAAGGGACTTTACAGTATTACAAGAAAGAACATTTTGTCAACAAACTCTTATGACAAGCTTACAATTTACAAGCACAATACAATACAAAGCAAGTATTATCGGTAAACCACCCCCCCCGCCCCCCCCCCCAAAAAAAAAACAATGTTGAAGATAAACCAACACCCCAACCAACACACCTGTGAGTCTGATATGCACTACTCAGTGAATGCTCATGGTTGACAGATACAATAAATTGGACAATGTAAATCTTGAGAAAGATTGAAAGAGACTTCAGGGACGGACACCAAATTGTATTAAAACTTTTCTTTATATACTAAGGCTAATTTACAATAGAAGTTGAGAATCTTCACAGAATATTCACTTTAATTATCCAATCATGTATAAAGAAAATTGTTTACATATTTGCTCTTAACATGGTTAGGTATTTAAAGTGAACAGGATACACTTTTCCAGTGTATATGAAACAGAGATATGAAGTCTTGAAGTTTTAACTTTAGATTAGTTATACTTTTGTAATTTCTCTCCCTCTATCTGTTTAGCCACCCCTCACAGTCTTAGGCCCCGTACACACGGCCGAGGAACTCGACGTGCCAAACACATCGAGTTCCTCGGCCAGTTCAGCCCTGAAGCCGCCGAGGAGCTCGGCGGGCCGAGAGCTCCCATAGAACAACAAGGAAATAGAGAACATGTTCTCTATTTCCTCGTCCAGCTCCTCGTCGGCTTCCTCGGCGAAATTGTACACACGGCCGGGTTTCTCGGCAGAATTCAGCCAGAAACTCGGTCGGAAGCTGAATTCTGCCGAGGAAACTGGTCGTGTGTACGGGGCTTCATACTCTCTGATTCCTGATCCAGCAAGATAGAGGTGCCTATATATACTGTACTTGCTTCAGCTCTCATTGACCCTTACACCTAATGTTGGGACGTAATGACCAATTAACGCTTAGACATTCCTAGGAAGGGTTGGAGCTTACTCTTTACTCCAGCTCCATCAACCCCCCCACCCGGGTCCTACCTCTTCTCTACACCACCCTCGTATTCAGAATCATGATTGGGGTCAAGAGAGTGACCAACGCTCTCTATATGTTTTGCCAGAGCTAAAATTCTAGAGACTAGTCTCTCTTTCAGTATGATACACACATACAGAGGGTTACTAAGGAACTCTGGTCACAGTCATCTTGGTAACAGTGCAGTTTAATTCACTAAAAATGGTTTATGGCATCTCCTAGGGCTGCATTTCTTTTGTCATGGGTCTTAAGTGCTGCTCTCCACTGGGTCTCACTCTTA